>NW_021630084.1:101492-357724 GCF_900700375.1 Denticeps clupeoides | reverse complement strand
CGGTTTGGATTAAAGTGATTATGATGTAAATTCTATTTAAGGCATCTGCACACAAGGACAATATGTCAGTGGACAGAAGAAGCCCTGAAAGCTCCGTCCTCTGTTCTCAGACCTGGGTCCTTGTACAGTACTCTGTCCTACTTGGGTTAATGATCTAAGTCATGGAGCACCAGGGGACACCAATGCTGCAAGGGCCTGAAAGTTCTTGTTTCTTGCTGCATTCCCATACTCCATCATGATGTCGTGCCGGCAGATGAACTGAAATGTAGAATTTTGGGGCTGAACTTCAGCAGCTGTAATTCTGCAGTTCTGTGGTGTCTTCGCTTACCGGAGCCATGCCTCTGTTAATCAGGCTGTTGTTGGGGCGCTGCCTTGCAGTAGACCCACTGAGGTGGACCTATGGTCTACCCAGACATGAGTAGACCCACCAAGGTGGACTCGTGGTCAATCCAGGCACAAGTAGACACACTGAGGTGGACCTATGGTCTACCCAGACACGAGTAGACCCGCCAAGGTGGACTTGTGGTCAATCCAGGCACAAGTAGACACACTGAGGTGGACCTATGGTCTACCCAGACATGAGTAGACCTGCCAAGGTGGACTCAGGGTCAATCCAGGTATGAGTAGACCCAATGAGTATGGCCCACTGTCTACCCAGGCACAAGTAGACCTGCCGAGGTGGACTCATGTACAGTCCAGGCATGAGTAGACCCACTGAGTGGACCTATGGTCTACCCAGACATGAGTAGACCCGCCAAGGTGGACTCGTGGTCAATCCAGGTATGAGTAGACCCAATGAGGTTGTCCCACTGTCTACCCAGGCACAAGTAGACCTGCCGAGGTGGACTCATGGTCAGTCCAGGCACGAGTAGACCCGTGAGGTGGACTCTGCTAATAACTAGGATTTTGCTGGTGGGAGCAGAGACATAGAAATGAAAAAGATTGAAGTCTCAGCCCCAAAAAAATGACATGTCACCTTTGGGAATAATCACAGTTTCACTGTGATTTTCTAATTCCTCTAATTCCACTAATAACCAAGAGCAGAAATCATCTGAAATATCCAATCTGCCTGATGTCTGGCACTGACAGGACTTGTCCCAAGAATGCCAGGGTGGCAGCTGTAAGAGGACATCTGATGCCACCCCCCGTTTCAGCAGCCAATTAAGCTCCCTAATTAGTATTCGCGTGATCAATGTAGAGTTCATGCAGACCGGCACCATCCTCCACCCTGCAGCTGGGCTTACAATATTAAAAATAATAATCAGGTAATTAACGCGTCTAATAACACAACAAAGTTATCCCGCTTGTATCCTCCCGAGACGAGACACGGCGTCCCCGTCTAAACGCGGGGACGTGCCCGCGCTCCCACGGTGGCAAACTGAGGGATTAGGGCACAAATCCTTAAAGCAACTCCGAGAGTAAATGTATTAATATGATTTACATAGAGATAAAACGTCCCCGACCGAGGACGCCGCACTAAAATAAGGCCGCTGACAGCAGCCATGCGTTATACGTGCCACGCCCGAGGGCTGCCGGGCCTCGCGGGACCGCTGGCCTGAAAATGACACAAAGTGAGGAAAGAGGGCCGATGCAGAGAAATCCGTCATTTTCACCGGGGGGGACCGCTGTGTGGGACAAAAATCGTTGGTGGACTGATGTTGAGAAAAGCGGTATTCCTCGCGGGGGCCTCCGTTTATGGATTTTATTGAAGCCACCGGCGTGTGGATGCTGGTAAATGTATGAACCTTCTCTTCGCTGTAATTAGACCTATCTGTTTTCATGATTGAAATCTGAAAGATTTCTGGTTTTGCGTTTCAGATTCTCGAATTATTGGGTGAAAAGCGCCCCCGATTTATGCTGCTTTTGTGTTTCCACTTTGAAAAGGCCGAGAAGAGTAGCTGACCTGAAGGAGACCACGGGCCTTCACGTGGCACCATAATGAATCAGCGCCGCCTCAGTACTCCGCTTATGCCAGGAAATTCAGAGCCACGATACCGTATTAATTACCCCGGCAGGGATGGAGAGCAATATTTAATATGCGCATCTTCATTTCAGCTGGTCGTCGTGTCAGCAGCAATCACATCAACACACTCGTCAATCAATAAAGAAAACCTGGAGAGACGGACACTAAATTAGAATCGTAATGATATGTTCGGTAACAATAATATTGTCTGAATGTGATAAACAATTTTCAATATTTAACTGCTCAAAAAACCTTTTAAAAAGGGAAACAGTTACAGTTATGAACGGTATGTCCTTGTTTCAATCTGGTATTTTTATCATACTTACGTGAATATAGTTCGCGTTTAAACGTCTGATCTCCTGTAGAGCAACAGTGACATCTAGTGCTGAGCAGACCCGTGTGAACCATCTGACCAGCTGAAGATCTGCGTTGTTTGAGGCGGAGCGGCGCGCTCCGTCCTCTAGTGGACTGTGGATCTATGTCCTCCGCAGCTCCTCCGGAGGCAGGTCGCGGTTATAGATGCTCTCTGGAAACAGGGTCACCTCTGCGCTGAGCGGCTGGACTGACAAAGTGCAGTGTTTTCTAATTAGAAGTTCCGCTCCATCCCTGGTGGTCAGAGCCTGACGCTCGTCACGCTGCACCCACGGGTGCTTTCTGGCACAGGGAGGCTCATTAGCGCCAATTTGCATTGTCCCAATCAGATGAGGATAAACAGGCCGCCACACGACCCGCCCTGGGGTGGCAATCTTCTCTCATAAGAGACAGGTGTAGAGACGTGGACATCCCCGCCACTCCAGCCCTAATTAACGAAGGCCGCCGAGCTTCGTCCAGTAAATTAGCGGCGGCCATCTTGGCCGGCCTGGCGCTTCTGCTCGTGAGGAGACTTCACCAGGTGGCATTCAGGATGACCGGAGCGAGTCCAGCCCCGGTGTGACATATTGCGGTAATAAAAAGCTCGTCCTCTGGGACCGTCATGCCGGACTAATTAAACACTGCGCGAGCCTGTTGCCATGGCGTCCTAATACATCTTCTGGGCCCTGTGTCAACGTACATCTCCCGTCTCCGCTTCGGAAAAATAAACCGTCATGTGCTGCAAGGTCGTTACCACAGAAGGTCCAATTACGTGGGACAATCAAGTGGGGGGACAGGTGATGGACAAGGACTTCAGATGTAACGAAGATCAATGGCGACTAATGGGGCTTTATTACACAGCAGGCTCCACCGGCAAGTTCTGCTGCGATGTGACCACTGCTTCACGTCTGCTGTGAAGATGCCTTCAAAGAGAAGACCGACTCAGAATGGAACCTTCATTCGTTTCCAGTCAGGACTCCTGAACCCCCCATAATTCATCAGAACACAAGCCATGATCCAAACAGAACAGAACCTTTTCAGACCAGGAGCAGATTTTTTTTTGGTTTTCTCTTGTTGTCAAGGTTCAGATCGCTGGAAACAGGTTGGAACTGGTGACATTTTCTCTGATGGCTTCTTTATGGGCAGTGACCCTCATAACGAGGACGACTCCACATTTCAGAGATCCTCTCGGGGAATATTAATGGGCAAGTCCTACAAGTCAGCACCCGTCACTCTGGGGTCACCACTCATCCATCAGCACCCATATGCTGCCCATTAAATTCTGGTCACCTGCCTGACGGGGCTGCACCATCCAGGTGACCCTGTCCACATCTGCTCAGAGACCTGCAGAGGACTTCACCTTCCAAACCGAAACGAATGTGATGGAGCTGGAACGACTGCACTTTCAGGCACTTTAATGGCGTTATTATTATTTTTATTATTATGCAGTTTCCTCTTTCCTGTGTTTCAATAAATATATATTTGGTGGGGAGAAAAAGACGAAGCACCTTTGGACACTTTTTTACACTTTATAATGAAGTGTAAACGAGAACAGAACAGAACACGCGAGTATTCTTCAGTCTATAATATAATAATCACATAACCTTCTTTTAATTGGGTTTGTTTGTCTGTTCTACTTGGTGCTTGTACTATATTGACTGGGTTTAATAGAATAACATTATAAAAGAGACTAAAATACAATTTTCATTTACTAAAACTAGACTTAAATAGTCTGACTAAAATAAGACTAAATTGAGTCTGGACGTGATGAAGACTAATAAAGACTAAATTGACAGCTGGACGAAAGGACAGGACTAAAACTGAAATGAAGACCGGCCGCTAGTCGCTAGTTAGCTGCATGGGGCAGCAGTGGCCTAGCAGTTAAGGAAGCGACCCGGTAATCAGAAGGTTGCAGGTTCGAATCCCGGTCCGCCAAGGTGCCACTGAGGTCCCCTTGATGAAGGTCCCGTCCCCACCCGCTGCTCCCCGGGCGCCTGTCATGGCGTCCACTGCTCACTCAGGGTGACGGTTAAATGCAGAGGACACATTTTGACGATCACTTCACTTTGCTGGAGACGAGGAGGTGACGACCCATCCAGCCTTCTCATGGAGACGGACGGAGGGTTGGTGTGGGATGAGAGGCGGGGCTGAGCCTGCACATCAGCACCACCCGACCGCCGCCCCTTCACCCGGCCACGCCGGCCCAGTCAAGAGCACATAATAAATACACTCCATCACCGGCGAGGCCGGCCGCCAGGAGCTGGGAGAAGCCGAGGAAATTAATTATAGATGCACGTTAAATTACTTTCGTCTCCTCCCCTGGTCCAGAGGCGGGACGTGGAGGAGGCGATGACTGATTAAATGGAGTTTCAGTACGTCCCCGAACAGCGTGCCGCTCGCCGCGCTCCTCGCGGTGCAGTGATGTCACGCGTTCGCTGTGCGAATAGATAAGGTGCTGAAAGAGGCACTGGGGCAGAGACCCACAATGCATCACTGCTCTGAACTCTAAAACGGGGACCAAAAAAAAAAGAACCCGAAGAAGCGATTTCCAGTCGTTTTTTTAATAAAGACAGTAGAAGAACAGCCTGACATTTCCTCAAACTCAGGCTTCACTGTGACACTTCACACATCTGGGACACGGGCGCCACAGCCTCAGGAACGTCCACTCAGC
This sequence comes from Denticeps clupeoides, assembly GCF_900700375.1. NCBI lineage: Eukaryota > Metazoa > Chordata > Actinopteri > Clupeiformes > Denticipitidae > Denticeps > Denticeps clupeoides. Next base: position 352,739 of record NW_021630084.1, on the reverse strand, counting down.
TCCGTCTCCAGCGGATCAGCGTCCTACCAAACGGCATGGATGTAAAACCCTGGACTCGGTGGTCCCTCGGATCCGGAACATTCTTCTCACCATACGTTCTGAAGCAGAAAACAACAGGGTCCCAGGTTCAGTACGGGCTCATTAAGCATAAAGGACAAAGCCTGGGCGGGACAGCGGGGGGGCGAATTAAAATAATAAAAGGGACGCGGCGTCTCCTGGGCCCCTCCCGGTTAATTTATGGACGCGCGGATCTGCTGAGTGAGTACGGGACAGCGCTGGACTCGGCCCGCCGGGCCGGAACATCCGGGTCCTGCTTCATTAGGTGGTCACGCCCTTTGCGATGACATTTTGAAACTTGTTAACGGAGATTTTTAATTGTTGTCAGTCGAGCGCTTCGCCCCGACCGCCGAATAAAAACATGAAATATACAACCAGCATACGCTATATATTAAATACAGGGGTCGTAGTGCAGGGGTCATAGCGAATGAAGTGCACACACGGTGCACACAGTGAAATTTGTCCTCTGCATTTAACCATCACCCTGAGTGAGCAGTGGGCAGCCATGACAGGCGCCCGGGGAGCAGTGTGTGGGGACGGTGCTCAGTGGCACCTTGGCGGATCGGGATTCGAACCGGCAACCTTCTGATTATTGGGCCACTTCCTTAACCGCTAGGCCACCGCTGCCCCATAGCGCAGGGCTCCTAGCGCAGGGGTCGCGGCACAGGGGTCGTGGCGCAGGGCTCCTAGCGCAGGGGTTGCAGCGCAGGGGTCGCGGCGCAGGGCTCCTAGCGCAGGGCTCCTAGCGCAGGGGTCGCGGCAGGGCTCCTAGCGCAGGGGTCGCGGCGCAGGGGTCGCGGCGCAGGGCTCCTAGCGCAGGGCTCCTAGCGCAGGGGTCGCGGCGCAGGGCTCCTAGCGCAGGGGTCGCGGCGCAGGGCTCCTAGCGCAGGGCTCCTAGCGCAGGGGTCGCGGCGCAGGGCTCCTAGCGCAGGGGTCGCGGCGCAGGGGTCGCGGCGCAGGGCTCCTAGCGCAGGGGTCGCGGCGCAGGGCTCCTAGTGCAGGGGTCGCGGCGCAGGGCTCCTAGCGCAGGGGTCGCGGCGCAGGGGTCGCGGCGCAGGGCTCCTGGCGCAGGGGTCGCGGCGCAGGGCTCCTAGCGCAGGGGTCGCGGCGCAGGGCTCCTAGTGCAGGGGTCGCGGCGCAGGGCTCCTAGTGCAGGGGTCGCGGCGCAGGGCTCCTAGTGCAGGGGTCACGGCGCAGGGCTCCTAGCGCAGGGGTCGCGCTCTCCACTGGTTTCCGGTGTGTGTGCCGGTGACGGAGGATCGGAGCGGGCACCTGAGAGGCTGCAGGAGGTAGAACGCGTCGGGGCAGCGCAGGACGAAGACGCCGGCGCTACGCGTCCTCCGGTCCCTCCCGCCGCCGCCTGTAGTTGTAGCCGTTCATGGCGAAGAGGAAGAGGCCGGCGGCCAGCATCATGGCGCCACACAGGAAGTACATGTAGCGGTACTCGCCGAAGACGTCCACCAGGGTTCCTGCGCAGGGGACAGCGTGCGGCGTTAACCGATGACTCGCGACAGATTTTCCACCAGCTGTCCACCGAAATATCACCATTAATATTAGAAACGAGCCGCGCGCTCGACAGTCGCGGAACCCACATGAGCGGCGCGGGCGTGGCCAGACGGAGGGCAGGCTCCAGGTTACATCAACCAATTAAAAGCACCATGATGAGGGAGCGCTGGCCGTCTGCCGTGACCGGCGGCGGCCCTTGATTGGCGCGCGCGGGTAATTGCGCCCATCTGGTGGAGTCACCTGCTTTTTTGGCGTCTTCATCGTTTAATCATCACACAGGTACTTTAATGAGTGGCGGCTCATCTGAGATTCATTAGACACAAGAAGCACGAGGCTAATTGCAGCCGTTTGACCGGCCGGGTCCTCATTACGCCGACCTGCGGAGGAGAGCGCGCAACACGTGGGGAGACTCTTCTTTACCCCATTAATTCCAACAGGGTCACACCACACAAGCCGGGGGCCCCACACGTTCCCCGCTCATTAAAAAGAAGAACATGTTCTTCCAGAAGAACACGACCGGCATCCAGAAACTCCTCGGCGGAGGTGACCTGTGTGTTTTACCCACTAACAGCTCCAAGGTGGCAACCACAAGAGCCAGGGAAGCCTCCGGAAGGAACAGCTTCTCCTGGAGACACGCTCTGGTTAAGATGGGAAGAAGGGGCTGATGGGAAAGCGTGGAAGGCGCAAAGAGACTTCATTACGGCCCGCGCCTATTTAGCTGCGAAAAATGTTCCATAATTTGCGTGGAGGACGAATTCTCCAGCGGGCGCCGCTTCTTTATGCCACTAAGTAACCGTGACCAATTACAGCCTTTCTCTGGGGCGAGAGAGAGAGATCCATTCCGGTAATGACACCCTGGGCAGAACGTCCACGTCCAACCTGAAGGACACAAATAAAACCAGTTCCACCTTCTACAACGTTCCAATTCCACAATCTGCAGGTCTAAAACAGGACGAAGTACGAGCAGGTTAACGTAATAAGTAAGAAGAATATTTCAAACTTTGAACGCCCTTATCCAGAGCGACTTACAATCAGTAGTTACAGGGACAGTCCCCCCCCGGAGACACGAGACGGTTAAGTGTCTTGCTCAGGGACACGATGGTAGTAAGTGGGATTTGAACCTGGGTCTTCTGGTTCACAGGCGAGTGTGTTACCCAGGCTACTAGCACCCACAATTAAACATTGAATCAAAAGAAAAAAAGACTTTTTGCATTTAGTCGTTTTCTTATTATGTGTCTTTTTCAGGCATCTTTCACTTTGATTAGAGCCTTTCCAGTAGCAAGGGGGTCACCTGGAGACAACCCTGTCAAAAAATGGACGTAAAGGTGCTTAAGAGAGACCAGAACGATGATAATCAAACACATTTTTATAACATTTACGGAGGAATACAGTAAAAAACCCACTAAAATCAGTTTGTGCAGATGTTTGCACCGCTCCATGTTCTTACCTCCAATAGGTGGCCCCAGAAGAACTGGACAGCATTCAATGATGGTTACCAGACCTACGGCGCTGGAGAACCTCTCTGGTCCGACCAGGTCCATCAGACACTCGAAGAGTAGGGCGCACACCATCCCAAACGCGATGCCAACAAAGATGGCGTAGACCACCAGCCCACCATACCCAGAAGCAAGGGGGCATAACAGGTGGCAGATGCCACTGTAGGAGATGGCAAAGCTAAAGAGGTACTGGACTCGGGGGCGCATCCATTTGGTGTTGGCCAGAAGGCCTGTGCCAGGTCTGGCAAACATGTCCACCATGGCCAGGATGGAGAGCAGAAAGGCAGAAGAATACTCATCCACCCCCTGGTGCTTGGCATAAGGTGCGAGGAAGACAATCGGAGCGAAGAAGCCGAAGAACATGAGCACGTTGCCCACAAGGTAGATGACGAAGCCTCTGTGCTTGAAGAGAGAGAAGTCCAGAAGCTTGCCGACATTGTCCATGCAGGTTCTCTTCTCCTGACGGCCCTCCACCCTCGGCTGGTCCGGGCGCAGCGGCCTCATCAGAGAACCGGCCACGCAGCAGTTCAGCAGCACGGCGCCCAGGATGAAGAAGCTGTTCCGCCAGCCAAAGCGATCAAACAGGAACTGGTTGAGCGGCGCCAGCGTGCAGAGGAAGACTGGACTTCCTGCCATGGCCAGACCGTTGGCTACCGGCCTCCTGGCCTGGAAATACTTCCCGATTATGGTGAGAGAAGGCTGGAGATTAAAGGAGAGGCCGAACCCTAAACAGAGAGGAGAGCCAGCGTTACTTCACCGTTCAGCGGGGCTAGCGGGCGTGGCCCCGAGATCTTCTGGTCGTCAGAAATCATTTACGTTTATTAAAGTCTAAAAAGTCACTCATGGAACTTTATTTCATTCCAGGAACAATTTCCCCATTTAAATGACAATATATGAAGGTCAAGATGATCCATTCCGTCGCTAAAAATCTATTAAACAGCGTTTCATCGTCTAAATGAACATCTCGGCTCCAAATGAGACTCCAGATGAAGACAGAGCTGCACGTACTAGAAATTCATCTCTTAAAACCCAATCACCAACATTTTTGCCGCTATGTTTTCCACTTTTTTTATTTTATTATCGAATGAGGTCCAACTTAATATTAGGCAATTTTATTTAATTCCGTAAGCTCCTCTTATACGGACAGAGTAAAGTGGCCGGTCAGAATAAATACAAGCGACTTCCAGCCGGCGTGTAATGAGACCCGTGGAGGGCCATCGGGTCCCCGCGGGCGGAACCAGGGTGGGGGGGACGCTGCTGCTTTAATTACACCCACAAACAGCAGCCCAGACCCGGTCTGATGATGAAATCTACCAACGATTCGGCACATGATGCACACAAACCAAGGATATTCTCATAACCTTCATTTTTATATTCATCATGTTATTGTATTTTAGATTTATTGCATTTTGTTCATTTGTCCATGAAACAAGATTTTATCACTTAAGTAAAATCAATTTCTGTAAAAAGCACTTTGAGCTGAAAGCTCCCTCGGAACCTTCAGGACCTTCAGGACCCTGCCACGGAACTCCAACGACGATGATTTATTATAAGAGAATTAAATGACAGAATTTAAACTATCGGGGAAAACTCACAGGTTATCTTCATAACCTTCATTTTATATTTATCATGTTATTGTATTTTAGATTTATTGCATTTGTTCATTTGTCCATGATACAAGATTTTATCACTTAAGTAAAATCAATTTCTGTAAAAAGCACTTTGAGCTGAAAAGATGGAAACTGCTCCATTCCGGGTCCCTCAGGACCTTCAGGACCCCGCCGTGGAAATCCAACGACGATGATTTATTATAAGAGAATTAAATGACAGAATTTAAACTATCGGGGGAAAACCCACAGGTTATTTTCATAACCTTCATTTTTATATTCATCATGTTATTGTATTTTAGATTTATTGCATTTCGTTAATTTGTCCATGCTACAAGATTTTATCACTTTCTGTAGCACTTATAAACAGAATAATAGTATTAATTACTGTATTTCTATTACTGTTATTATTGGAGATTCCCAAAGGAAAGCAGCGCGATTACACGATATTAAAAACCCCACAGCACAACGCACAGGAAAATATGTAACAGAGGGATAATAAATACTGAAATACCTCCAACGACTCCAACGCACACATACAAATGTGTAATGGTAGTGGCAAAAGAAGCGGTTACCATAGCAACCCCACACATAACTCCTCCCGCTATGACCACGGGTCGGCTGCCGTAGCGATTGACCAGGATGCTGCTGACCGGTCCTGCGGGGAGAAAAGTGGAGGCAGGATTAGCCCTATTTACTCTTAATAAGGGGGAATTAGGCGTTAACGCAGTTCAGAGATTTATAGATTCATAGGTTGTAGTTAATAGTTTTTCTGCCGGATACATCCTGACACGACAAGTACGGACCATCAATCAAACAAGCGTCAGGGCGGCAATAACCGAAATGGTGTGTTTACAGACACAGAGCAATAATGGATATTAAATCAGGGCGGTTATTAAAACATCAGGCGTTGGAAGACTCAAGGACGCGGCATCTGGAGCAGCCAGCAAGTTTTCCGTGTCTGATATTAATAAGAGGAAAATATTCCAGCACGGGACTTTTCTCTTTGATTCATGAATCCCGTCCTGGCAGGGCGGCGTCCCATCGCGACTCTTCACTACCGGAGTCAAAGTCTTTCAGACAAGGTCACCACGGTATTCCCACAGGGCGGCGGGCGCGGCCAAAACGCACTGAACCCCAGTCTGATGTATTCCCCCTGTCTCTGCTTCTCTTTGGGGTGACATTGCTGGGAACAACGTGGAGGACAACATGATGGAGGCCACGCGCCTCCGCTAATACACAAGGGGACATTCCGGGTCCCTCGGAGCCTTCAGGACCCCGCCGTGGAACGATGCCGATGATTTATTATCGGAGGATTAAATGGCAGAGGTTGAAAACTCCCGAGTCGGCTCGGGGGGTCTGGACCCTGGACTGCAGGATAAGGACGTCAGCTCTGATCCTGGTCTTTAGGCGTCGAGCTGATTCAATCAGGCCTGATAAGAGCAACACAAAGTCCTCAGAAGAGGTTTCACATGAAGAAATTCAGAAAAGTACAGATCAGTTCTTCATATTTCATGATGTTTGGTGCTCCACACGTGAGACCTGCCGCAAACTGGTCAAACTGGCGGTTCCACCCTGAGAACGTACCTCCAGCGTACATGGCCGCCAGCATCAGCGACGAGACCCAGGCGATCTCGCTGTAGGAAACGGAGAAGTACTCCTGGATCTCCTTGAAGAAGATGGTCAGGGCTTTGGGGAAGGCGTACGAAAAGCCGATGGAGATGAAGGCCCCGAAGACCACCGCCCATCCCCAGCCGCCATCTGGAGGAGGATGTTCTACAGACATGATGGACCTGTTTTAAAGAGTGAAGAGATGGTCATTGTGGTGACGTCACGGTGACCCAGTGGGCGGATTCGAACCCGTGTCCGATTCCGAACCACCACCGTGATAACCGCGACACCACAGCCACGTAAAAAGCACATGGCGCCAGCAGCGGAGCAGAATCTCGTTTCCGGGTTTAAAAACGACTTTAAAATATTTCATATAAAGAACACGTGACCAGAGTGACGTCGACGCGGCGCCAGTTGGACCCACGTGGTCGAAGTTCTCCTCCTTTACTTTACTTCCTCCTGGTTCTAACTTGTTCTGTGTTTTTAATATACGACTTTTTGCTAATGGTATTAACGGCAGCGACGCATTTATAAAAGTGCAAAAAACAAAAAAAAACGAGTAAATAACGTGCAAAAAAGCCAATTCAGTCTGTCGTGGCGGCGAATTAACACACACACAAATAACATTAATAAAAGTTGTAAAAGTTGAAGTGACCTGCACGTAAACACGGACCTCCGCACAGCGCGACCCTCCAAAACAGGGAGGGGACCTCAGCTGACGTCACCGAGCCCGCACCACGTGACCAGGCCGCGGCTGGTCACACGTGATCAGTTATAGATCAGTGACGTGCTGATACAGCTGATAATATACCATCATCATCATCATCATCAGCTCAGACAGAAGCGAGGTCATCTCCATCTCCACCAGGGTCTCCTCTCAGGCCAGACTTGCTCTTCTTCTCTACCCCGCGTCCGTTTGGTGTGGAAGGAGAACCTCAGAAGAGCCACCTGAGAAGATCTGAAGGCCCCTGTTCAGTGGAGAATGTCTCTGGTCGTCTGTACCACAATATAAATCCGATCCGCAAATGGACAGAAAACCCCAGCGTGGCGTTTCATCATTTTATTCTCAAATTATGTGCAATGTGAATTTCACAGTAGAGATCAATTATTAAACCAAAGTCTCTTTTTATCATCATCATACAAACAAGGGAACGAAAAGCGGAAAAAAAAAAAAAAACCAAAAGAACTTAAAAAAGCGAACGGAGAAGAAGTGAGCGGAAAGGAGGTTTTCATACGCGCGGCGAGGAGCTCAGCTTAATGCACCGTACTGCCGTGTTTCCATAGTGAAGAGCAGACGGTAAAAGTTTTGCTTTTCTCACATTGATCTTAAACAGAAAAAAAAAAAAAAAAAAAACCTGCAGATAAACGTCGAAATATAAGGAGAGGGAAACCAGAAGCAAAAACCACGTCTATTATAAAACCGAACGGTAAAAAAAACCTGTGCAAGTACAGCAAACATTAGAGTACAGTATTTTACACATAAACCATTTAAATACAGTACTGTATGATCAGTAGAAATCCTGAGAAGTGTCCATCGTCCAGGGGGGTCGCGGAGAAGTAGTGCAAACCACGGGACCCTGCGTACGAGAAGAGGAGGGACGCAGCGCGGCCGCACCAGATTGTCGGAAAAAGCAGCACCGCGAGCCGGCCGTCCTCCGTGGCGCGGACGCAGGGACGGACGTCTCCGCCTCGCCGCCAGTAGGCACGAGGGACGCCAGCACCAAAGCCCCGCCCACCGGCTAATGCACTTGCAACAAGGAGCCGAGAATATTAACATATTCATAATTTCAGTCCTTCTGGTTATTGCTGCCAGGCTCGGCCTGGTCACGTGACCCCGCGGCCCCCGCGGGGCGGGTTCGTGCACCTTCCCTCCAATATGGAGACGTAAGTTCCCTCTCGCGGCAGAAACAGACGGAAAAAAAAAAAGAAAAACCAAGAGGGCCGCCGAACGTCCCTCGCCGTACCCGTATGCATATATCTCTCATATACGTACTCTACTATCAATATTCCGGACGCTGGCGCCCCGCGCGAGGCCTCGTAACGTACGTTCCTACAGGATAATTGCACTTAAAGTTGGCGGGGGGGGGGGGGGCCGGCGTAGGCTGCCAGGGGCGGGGCTAGAGCACCTTCTGCAGGCACTGCGGGTACAGCTTGGCCACCACGCACTCGAAGTGGCGGCCCAGGTCCCAGAGGCGGTCGGGCGTCTCGTACACCTTGGTCCAGCGGTCCGCCTGCTCGTCGTACTGGTACAGCGAGTTCTTGCGGCTGGTGCGGAACACGTGCTCCTCCACCATCACCTGCGTGGCGCGGACGAACAGGTGCAGCCGGCCCTGCAGCAGCAGCGCCTTGATGTACGGGCTGGCGGCCTGGTCGAACGGCAGGTCGCGCTTGCAGCTCCAGGCGTTCTGCTCGATGTCGTACGCCTCCACGGTGAAGGTGCGCTGGTGGTTGCGGCAGATGCCGGCGATGTAGTAGATGCAGCTCCGGTGCACGGCCAGGCCCTGGCTCCGGGGGACGTTCATGGGGGCCAGGTGGCCCCAGTAGTCCTTCCGAGGGTCGAAGCAGAAGAAGTGCTCTCCTGTAAGCGGCAGAGGGCGTGATTTACGTTATTTATCAGGAATATTTACAGAATTACACATAGATAAATACATTTACATATTCATTTCTTCCCGTTATTTCCTCTGTTTATATCCACTTTCTGCCGTGACAAATGCAATTTCCCACTTTCCCACAGGTGCAGGGGGCCTAGCGGTTAAGGAAGCGACCCCCGTAATCAGAAGGTTGCCGGTTCAAATCCCGACCCGCCAAGGTGCCACTGAGCAAAGCACCGTCCCCACACACTGCTCCCCGGCGCCTGTCATGGTGCCCACTGCTCACTCAGGGTGATGGTTAAATGCAGAGGACAAATTTCACTGTGTGCACCGTGTGCTGCTGCTGCTGTGTATCACATGTGACAATCACTTCACTTAACCACTTGCGAGACTAATAAAGTTGGAACTTATCTTAATATATACGCGGGTGGGCGGGGCTCTTCTCCATCCAATAAACAGACCTTTCACTGTCACTCACTCTGGACTCCGTCCCACCCAGAATTTTTTACGCTTTTACTTTGACTCCTTGTTACACATATTTTATGCTAAAAACGTAAAAGTGTAATATTATTTGGTCATGTTTGCAATATTTGCATATTGGTTCACTGTTTACTTGCAATATCTGCAATATTGAGGCCTGTACAGTCGCTAAAGCGTCTGACTGCATATCGTACCGCGCACGACTGTCAATGCGAAAATATCGGCAAAAAGGACGTGCAGTGGTGCCGGCCCCCGTTTTTGAAAAATCGGAATGTTCTGTTATTTACATTCACGGCATTTACGGGACGCTCTTATCCAGAGCGACTTCCAGTCAGTAGTGACAGGGACGTCCCCCCCTGGAGACACTCGGGGTTAAGTGTCCTGCTCAGGGACACGATGGTAGTAAGTGGGGTTTGAACCCGGGTCTTCTGGTACGTAGGCGAGTGTGTTACCCGCTAGGCTACTACCAGCCAGTAGTTACAGGGACAGTCCCCCCCCCTGGAGACACTCAGGGTTAAGTGCCCTGCTCAGGGACACGATGGTAGTAAGTGGGGGTTCGAACCCGGGACTTCTGGTTCACAGGCGAGTGTGTTACCCCCACTAGGCTACTACCAGCCACACCCGTTCTTGTCTGACTTCTGTATAGAAACTAGAACAGAGTGAATAAAAGGTTGTATTCATAGTTGAACCAGAACTGACCGCTTCACCACGGCAACACGGCAGCAAGTTGTAAGTCGCTCTGGATCAGGGCGTCCGCCAAACGCCTTAAATGTAAATAAAAGTGAAGTGATACACAGCAGCACAGCGCACGGTGCACACGGTGAAATGTGTCCTCTGTATTGAACCATCACCCTCGGTGAGCAGTGGGCGGCCATGACAGGCGCCCGGGGAGCAGCGTGTGGGGACGGCCACGTCGTGGGGAGTTGGGACGCGGCGCCGGCTCACCCTGCAGGATGTAGATGCGGTCCTTGTGCTCCACGGCGCTGTGGAACTCCATGGCCACCGGCATGGGGCTGACGGCGGTCCAGCGGTTGTCGCGGGCGTCGTAGCACTCGACGGACTTGAGCGCGTTGCGGCCGTCGCCCTCGTAGACGCGGCCGCCGAGCGCGTACAGCTTGCCGCAGCAGTGCGCCAGGCGGCAGCCGATGCGGGCGCGCAGCAGCGGCGAGCGCGGCAGCCAGCGGTTGCCGGCGTGCTCGTAGTGCCAGAAGTCGCTCTCGGCGCGGTGGTCGATGCACACCTCGCTGCTGCTGGGCCGGTAGCCGCCGGCGATGTAGATGTCGTTCTCGGGCGTCACCAGGATGCCCACCTCGCAGGCAGTGTTGGGGGCGCTTGCACAGCTTGTAGACGCGCCCGCGGCGGCGTCCAGGCACGGCACCGTCTGCTTCTTCCCCGAGTGCTTGTGCGCCGCGTCGAAGCAGATGACCATCTCCGACGCGGTCATGCCCAGGCGGCGCGGGCAGCCGCCGGTGCCGTTCAGCCGCGCCTCGGGCAGCGCCAGGGCCAAGGCGGGCGGGATCCGGTCCCGGAACGTCTCGTCCAGCAGCGGCAGCCGCACGCACCGGGAGAAGACCTCGGCGAGGTGGGCCTCGCGGCGGCCGCGGTCGTGCTCCAGCCAGCGCACGATGCTCTCGTACACGTGCTCCTCCTTCTCCACGTTCAGGTCGTCGTGGTCCAGGATGCGGACCAGCTGGTCCTGGGTCAGGTGCAGGAACTCCTGCTCGCCCGCCACGCACAGGAACTTCTTGCGGATGTAGTCCTGGGAGCGCTCGCGCAGCTCCTGGTGGCCGTAGGCGTCGGCGAACATGAACACCCCGATGCAGTTCTGGGGGTCCAGGCGGCTGACCATGAAGTGGGCGCACTGGTCCTGCAGCGCCGGGATCTGGAAGATGCTGGCCGCCGTGAACAGGGCCTGCACAGTTGGACTCGGTCAGCGTGACGCGCGAGGTGTAGGCGTAGTCCAGGACCAGGTGCATGGACTCGTGCTCCACGCCCACGATGCGCACCTCCCGCTGGCTGCTCTCCGTCAGGCCGCTGGTGAACATGGATCTGCAAGCAAGGAGAAGAGTCAGCCGGCGCCCGACGAGCCACCGGGGCGGCAAAAGGGCGGTAGTAGCCCAGCGGGTAACACACTCGCCTATGAACCAGAAGACCCGGGTTCGAATCCCACTTACTACCATCGTGTCCCTGAGCAAGACACTTAACCCCGAGTGTCTCCAGGGGGGACTGTCCCTGTAACCTACTGACTGTAAGTCGCTCTGGATAAGGACATCTGATAAATGCAGCAAATGTAAATGCACCTGAAGTACGGGCTGATGGCGGCGAGGACGTTCCGGTGGCACGAGAACGTCCTGCCGTGGTCCACCTCCACCACGATGTCGGTGAGCTGGGACTCGTCGTACAGGGCCTTCAGCTGCTGGAGGATGTTGCAGGCGTGCAGGGCGTCCACGCCGTTGTAGCTCGAACTCACCGGAGTCCCATTCTGTACCTGTAACAGCTTCCCAGCCTCTGCACGAGTAACAAGGGGACATTTTAAACACATTCAAATTCAACGTGTCACATACAGATATGCAGTGAAATGCTGTGGCGACTGCTACAGACCTCAGTATTGCAAAGAAACAATGAACCAATACGCAAATATTGCAAACATAACCAAATATCACACGTTTATGTCTTTAACATACAACGTTTTAAACGTTTCAGTAAAATCTCGTCCAGCTTCCCAACCTCAGCAGAAATAAACACATTTTAAACGTTCCGCTAAACTCTCATCACTGGCTCGTCATTTGATCCCCGTCGAGCGGGTTCCGACCCCACAACTTTCTACACGGGACCCGGAGCCCCCGACCGGCGACACAAAGGACGCGGCGCCGGCGGAGACCAGCCGGCAGGCCCGCGGCGCGGAGCTCTTCCCCCGGCGACGCGACGACCGCACGGAAGTTAGCCGGCTAGCGCTACGTAGCCCCGGCTAACCCACCGGGAGGCGAGCCGGGCGGCGTGTTGTCATTTTCTCCGCCGGCGGACGACGCGGCCGTTTAAAGGAGCGGATGAAGCCGGACGGCGCCGCCCCGGCGCGGCTCGCCGAACTCTCGCCCCCGGCGGCGCTCACCCGGTCGGCTAGCCGGCTAGGCTAACGCTAAGCGCCGCTCGTTCCCCCGACCATTCATTTCAGAGTCGGTCTTTCTGTCGGGAAATAGGGAGCCGCGTCCCGCATCAGCCTGCGGATCAGCTGCCGCCACGCCGGGCAGCGCCCACGGCGACTTTTCACACGCGGGACGCGGCGCGGCGACTCCCACCCAACAAGCGAAAGAGACAGAAAGCAGCTCTGACCTCCACCGGCAGCCATTCTCGCCCGTCTGTGTGAGCGCGGTGACCACGGGCCCCGGAAACAGGCGGCGGGGGCCGAGCGGGGCCGAGTCGAGCCGAGCGAGGCCGAGCCGAGTCGAGTGGTTCCGAGCCGAGCCGAGTCGAGTCGAGCCGAGAATGTCTAAGCTGCTTAGTTTGGTTTTTGGTTGCAGCTCTTCTGGGTGGAGCAGTTCATTTGTCGTGCACACTTGAACAGGCACATTTATTTATTTAAAGTGACTGCGTTTTCATATTGCATTTCATTTTAATAGAACAAAATTCTCTAAATCAAAATTCCAGACGTAGATGTGATTCTTCTGTCTGGACATTTTGCCATCTTATATTATCTGAAGTGAAAGTGACAGCACAGCACGCGGTGTCACTGTGAAATGTGTCCTCTGCATTTAACCATCACCCTTGGGGAGCAAGGGGACGGTACCTCAGTGGGACCTTGACGGGTCGGGATTGGAACTTGCAACCTTTTGATTACCAGACATAGATTACACATTATGAGAAAAATATTCATAATTTAAGGGTAAGCTGAATTACTTTGATAGAATTCTCGACCATTGAGGTAGACCTCAGGAAAGTAAGGTTGTAGACCTTGGTGTAAAACAGTATTTATGAAGAGGGGGGGTTGTGGTAGAATGGACCACGGAACCCCTAAAACCATGCCGTTGTGCCCGGGGCGGGGTTACCTAGTCCGTCACATGCCAACATACCACTTAATGTGCTCAGGTCCACGTATTTTTACTTCCTCCAAATCGCCACCCAATGCTGTAAAATGGCCAGAGGAGAGAGGAATAAAACAGAACTGCAATGCACACAATCGATTTCCCTTTTTTCTTCCAATTTCTTCCTGCTCAGCCCCAGTGTATTCTGTGAAATTGGCCCCGGCTGCTTCCTGGGGAACCTGTTATTTAATGATGGCTTCAGTTTAGGCTCAGCTCTCGATAGGCCCCGAATCTGCTCTCTTTATATACGTGCACTTTATCATCATGTTTCACCATGAAACTGCTGTTTATTAATTCAACATCTGGCATCAACAGGAACAGATAGAAGAGGCACATGTGGGTGACCAAGTGTTTCTTATTCCTCACTATTTCTTCTGTCCTTCCTATATTAATAACACATATATGTACATGCAAGTTTGTTATTTTGAAGCATGAAGCAATCAGTGGATTTTTTGGTTCTTTTTGATCTGCAGCTGTACAGTTTTCACACGGAAGATGACAGATTAACACGTATAACAGGGTTTAAATAATATACATGAACACATATACATGATGATAAATTTTTGTTTTCATGGTTTGAGTCCTAGTGAACCAAACTGATTAGTTCATTGATGGTAACATGAAAGCACGCGGTACATCGCTCTGGATATAGGCCTCTGCCAAATGTCATAAATGTAAATGTTAAAATGTACTATTGCTTACATCTGAGCAAAGGAGTAATCACACAACTAGCCCCGCCCTGTCTCTGATTGGCAGATCAAGTCGTTCTTAAAAGTCGCATTATGAAATAAAAAGTTTCCACTCCCACCATCTCCCAGCTCTACGAGAAACACCTCATCCGTCGAGCTCGGACTCTCACCACCCCACACACGCCCCGTTCTCCCTCCTACCGCCTGGCAGCATCAGAACTGTAACTGCCAGACACGGCAAGAGCTTCTTCCCACAAGCAGTCAGGGCTCTCAATGCACCGCCATCAAGTGAAAAAGTGAAAGACAGCAGCACAGCACACGGTGACACGGTGAAACGTGTCCTCTGTATTTAACCATCACCCTTGGTGAGCAGTGGGCACCATGACACACACATATCATACTGGAACCAGTCCACTGCACAAATGCTCAACCACTTACAAGCATCTTACATGATGTAGTTTTCTACTATTTGTAAATGTATTTAAATTTCATTTTAAGTTAGTTTTATATACACACACACGTTTATTTATTTATGTGTTCGCTTGCACTATTGGGGAGTCTGTGTGAAACTGTATTTTATTACACTCTTTACTGTTGTACTGACTATAAACGCCTCTTGAATCTCTCTTGAATCTAACACCCCTAATTAATACATCTAATATTATATACGTAACACATGTCGTGTGTAAATAGGGTGTAAATATTATATACACCTACACTAGGGTGTAAATAACATACGTAAATTCTGTGTATGTATGTAAAACATAAATGATACTTTAATAAATGCAGTAAGAGTGAAATGGCGTCCAGGATTGAATACGTATTTAAGGTAACATGTCTGCTGCAGTTATGTGAAGTGTATAAGAATTCTCGATCTGGCTGTGAGGCACGGTGGATTGCGGAAGAGGCGAGGGAATGAGATGGAGATGGCAGGGGGTGTAATTGAACTTTAAATGTGTGTTTTTGTCAGAGATGTAGGTGATAGGTTATTATACGACTCCGGGGACCTGGGAGAAAGTGCCTGCAGGTGTTCGGAGGAGTTGCATGCCCGCCCTGCATCTTCCATGCCACCCAGGATGAGACGAATAGGAGCACAATAGGAGGCGCCTGTAAATACCATCGCGAGGTTCCCTCTTCATGTTTAAAAAGTGCCTCTCGACCCCCCGTCTGCGGGCCTGGATGGATCCTCGAGCATCTGCTCGGAGCGCCGCCATCACTCACGGGGAATTTTTCCACATAACGTCAGCAAATAAAAGCCAGAAGAATGGGTGGCATATGTTCACGTCGCGAGGACTGTGCCAACACGACAGCGGTGGCCTAAATGGCCTTCTGTCTGCCATTTGCGAGAATAAAAACGACTGATTATTGATTTACTGATTGATTGTGCATCTCCACTCAGAACACCGAGTCTGTATTAAAACAGCAGCAGCACTTCCATTTAGAGACACATTTCCTACAAACGATCAAATTCCTGAAACCAGGAACAAAAGTCTCGTCTCACATACGAAGATCAAGGTATAGAAGATGTGGACATTTTCACAAATTTCAGTATAAAAACAGTAATAACAAGAATTATAATGACTATTATTTTATAACATAAGATGGAATTAGTCAATGCATTAAATAATTTAAAATTATAACATGTATAGTTATTCTGGAGTGAAAATGGCTAAAAATATTACATTTGAAACAATATATGTATTTTTTTCTATTTGTTTTATTTAATATTTTTAACATGTGTAAATTTGAATGCTGCATATGAAGAATCATGTTAACATGATAGTTTTGATGTTAACATGTCATCAAATTTATTTTTTTATGTATATACTGATACTTTTATTTTTAAAACTTAGATCCACTGTTTTTTCTAATAGGACTATTTATTTGTACAGTGAACTTTTATATTATACAGTCGACATGGTGTCTGTACTCTTGTATGTAGCACTTTCTGCTGAGACAATGTAAATTTCTTACTTGTGGGACTAATACAGAATCGTCTCATCTCTCATTAAAGTATTTTTTTATTAAGTTTAAGTTTCTCAGCTGGCCTGACTTTAAGAAATGAAGGACAGGAGCCTTTATTACTCGGTCGGAAGTGATTGATTAAACGAACGGCCGGCCGGAGGGGCAGATCAGACCAGGCGGGGGCATCAATCGGGTCAGCCTAAACAAGGACAGGGCATTTTAACACGCGCCGACTTTGGTCTTTTTCTGCCAAACAACTGTAGAAAAATCTTCACCGTTTTACTCATTTCTTTTTATTCCCACATTCTGAATGTTTTTATTCTGATTCAGCTGCTGAGCTCTACAGAAGTTGACCGTGGATCAACACCGTCCACCAACCACAATGTTTTTCGCAGACAGGAAGTCGTGTCGCGTTTTCCCAGAACAAAATAAAATGAATCCGCCGGTTCTTCAGAGTCTCGCGTGATGGAACTAAAAAATACATTCGTGCACATTTTTACATCCAATCACACAGCAACTGCGATGCTTCACATGTTTGGAAGCCATGACGGTCGGTGGCGATAATGTTTTAGGAGCGGGGCGGGAAATTCTCTGGGCGGAAAAAGCATGAGAAGCGGGAGGTAACATTTCCCCTTATGATGTCATGAGGGGACAAATTCCAGATCTGTGCTAAATTCAGTTCAGTACTCATAAATCCTCCTAAGTAAAGTAGCAGAATATGTTTTCGCTGATTTAGGTGAATCCACATTTTTTCAGGTCCTTCGGAGGTGTCCACCCCTCAGTGAAGAAATGTCCATCACTGAGAGTAGGGACGTGGGAGCAGGAATTCTAATAACAAGGCTTTCAGTGTCAAAGGCACTGACCTGACGCATATACACACACACACGCACACACACACACCACACAACACACACACGCACACAACACACATGCACACACACACACCACACAACACACACACGCACACAACACACACGCCACTCCGGTGTAATAGTGTAGAGTCCGGAGCCCCGAGTGGACATCTCTTCTCAGGAGGGACTGTGGTGGGGAGGTAATTAATGTCTCCGCACCCGGGACCGGGCCTGACGCCTCCTCGCTCCTCGCTGAGGAAGAGGATTTGCTGGTGATTTGCCGGTTTATGGCCACATCCTCCTGGTTACTGGGAAGGCAGTCCAGCACCCTCTTCACTGTAAAAACGTCCCGGTCTTCTCTCCTTCTGTGTGATGTTATTACCATTGATGAGGAGTTAAAGAACATTTTTATGCTGGAAGCTAGATGTAGTTTTGATGCTTGTAAAGCATCTGAGTCTGAATAATTAGCAGCATCATATAATCACCTTTGGCAACTTTGGTCATTATTTATAAAACATTTGTCTTATTTTGTCTTATTCTGTGTGTACATGAAACCTGTCATATCTGTCATGGACTCTGTCTTGTCCTTATGTCCATATTTTGAAGGTTGGACACAAATAAAGAAGTGAAATACATTTCATATTGTAATTCATGTGGACCATAGATCTCATTTATAAATCTTATTCATGTCCCTCTCAGTCAGATCAGATGTCCAGGTGATAATATTTTTGATTATTTTATTTATGACATTTAAAAACAAGAAGTATGAATAGTATAATACTATATGAACAGAATTTATAAGGTATGAACATCCTATCAGCGCAGATTCTTTGGAGGAGCAACATTGCCATCTATCATCTGAAAGCAACATAACATCCACAAATACTTACCACCGTGATGCAGATCCTGATCCCGAATGGTGGAGACTATACAAGATTGGGGTGAATCATCTCCTCTGATTGTCATTGTGAAACGCTGCAGCACAGCACATGGTGACACGGTGAAACGTCCTCTGTATTTAACATCACTGGTGAGCAGTGGGCACCATGACAAGCGCCCGGGGAGCAGCGTGTGGGGACGGTGCCGAGATCAAGGGGACCTTGGTGAACCTTCTGATTACGGGGCCACTCCCAGGGTGGCCGAGAGTGAAATGCTGATGCTTGCATCCAGTGTGACATCCACTAACATAAAATCATAATAATGTGGCACAATAAGGCCTGGCGTCCCACCGCGGCGTCCTTGTTCACTTCCATGGTGGCCAGTGGAGCTGCAGCAGTAGGCAGGTTCAAGATGTTCTGAGGCAGGTAATGCCAAGCAAACGGTCCGCAGCGCGGAGCTTCCAGAGCCTCCTGCTGCCCCACAGTGTCTGATTAAGGGATCCTTCTTACAAATACTGTTTTCTGCATAAGGTCACAGGGCACTTGGACCATGAATACTAATTTAACATTCTGAGTTGGGCTGCAGCAGAAAATCTTTCCTCAAGTTAATTGGAATGACGCATTGACTCTAAAACAACACTGTGTTCACTAGATTACACTGTATTGGTAGCAGGGAACCAGTGTGTGTGTGTGTGTGTGTGTGTGTGTGTGAAAAAGCTCATTAATGCATGTTCACTCACAGTAGAGAAGTGGGAATTTGATGAAGCAGAAACTCAAAACCAGGCTGGTTCCACGCTGCAGCCCTGAACGCGGCCCGCATAATCACGCAGCACACGGCCCAAAAAGAAGAATATATATAATATATATTAATATATATTAATGCTCAGGCCTCAGAGTGGAGCACAGAGAACAGTGTGCCACACACTCTTCCCTAACAGGCCCCGACAGCTGGAGATGAAATAGAAATTTCTATATCAAACACCTACACAACGGAGGGGTGACCTTTGATCAGCCGAACGTTTGATGTCCCGACATGAATTTTGCATCAGAGGAGCGCGGCACGGACCGCTCGGCGTGCGGCTAATGCTCCCGCTGGCCGAGGGCGCCAGAGGTCGCCGGCCTTTTTTAAGGGAATAACGGGCACTTTAACGCCGACGCTGCCATGGCTCCTTATTTGAAGTGCCGCAGTGAAAACGGGCGCTCTTTAACAGACGGCGCGCAGCGGGCCGCTCTTCATGCGGATTAAAGTCAAAGGAAAAGTACAGCGCAGTTGGCAGCGCAGCTCCATCGAATTGCGGTAAATGTGGTGGCAGCCTAGCGGGTAACACACTCGACCCAGGTTCAAACCCCACTTACTACCATCGTGTCCCTGAGCAGGACACTTAACCCTGAGTGTCTCCAGGGGGGGACTGTCCCTGTAACTACTGACTGTAAGTCGCTCTGGATAAGGGCGTCTGGTAAATGCTGTAAATGTAAAATGTAAAAAAAACGTCCAATTATTCACACACTTGCAGAAGCCGCTTGTCATGGCAACGCCTCATATGTGATATGAGGCGATATGCAAACTGCAGTTATATCCTCTCAACATGAAAATTCACCGAAGTTTCACACACTTATCATCTCAGTGACATGAAATTCCATATTTCTTCAGTCATAATGCACAACTGTACGACACTGATAAGAAATACTAAATATAAGACGAGTCACCCATGAAGATTCAAGATGGGTTTATTGTCAGAACAATGAAATAATGTGTATTGAAATAATGTTTCATACAGACCCCCATAGTGCAATCATAAAAGAAATAAAAGAATATATGTATATACACACTAAACTAAACTAGAGTAACTGAAAGTAAAGCTTAAATACTGTACAGGTTTCTCTGCAGGAGAAAAGTAGAACTTTTCTGTACAATGAACAGGTTGAGCAGGACATAACTGGACATCATCATGTAGGATGCTTGTAAGTGGATATGTTGGATATTTCAGGACACACAATACAAGACAAACATGCAAATGTGCAGGAATGTGCAAAAAGAGCAGAGATGTGCGAAGTGAGTTGAGATGTCAAAATGGGCTGGAAGTGTACGGACTGTTGAGTTCATCAGCGTTCTGGTGATGGCGGTGCATTGAGAGCTCTGGCTGCTCGTGCGAAGAAGCTCTTGCCGTGTCTGGAAGTTACAGTTCTGATGCTGCGGAACGTCTGCCAGACGGTAGGAGGGAGAACAGGGCATGTGAGGGCTGGTGTGAGTCGGATGAGGTGTTTCTGGTAGAGCTGGGAGATGGTGGAAGTGGAACCCCGATGATGCGCTCTGCTTTCTTCACTATCCGCTGCAGGGCCTTCTGCTCAGCGACAGTGCAGTTCTAGTAGCAGACAGTGATGTAGGAGCAGAGAACATCTCAACGGTCCCTCGGAGGTTGGCCTTCTTCAGCTTCCTGAGGACGTGTTGAGGTTCCAGGAGAGGTCGTCTGTCATGTGCACACCCAGGAACTTCACGCTGCTGACAGCAGATCCATCGATGTGCAGTGGGGTGGGAACAGTCGGTCCCTAGAAGGTGAGATCAGCGTTTAGAGCAGAGCCAAGACCAGAACGAGGAAGTAGAGGCTGCGGCAGCTATCAATCACGCATACTGGCCCCTCCCCTTTTTAAATACAGATACAGAAGTTATAAATGATATTTCATTTTTTAACTCTGCCCATGTTCTACCAGGAAAATACGTCCCTGTGGGCCTGATACGGATCAGATTGCATTTACACAATTTATTTGATCGGTCTTGTCCAGACTGGGATTACATTTCATCATTCAAACCAAAACAGCAGCATCAGTCAAGCCAGCTGCTCAGGAGGTCACCCTGCACCACGTCACAGATTCAGAATAAAGAGGACCTGCAAAAGCCCAAACCAATCAATGGATGCTGCCTATATTTACGGCTTTTACAATCAGTAGTTACAATCAGAGCATCTAACAGTCAGTAGTTACAGGGACAGTCCCCCCTGGAGACACTCAGGGTTAAGTGTCTTGCTCAGGGACACAATGGTAGTAAGCGGGATTTGAACCTGGGTTTTAAGTGTCTCACCCACCAAGCTACTACCACCCTGTTTATCTGACTATCTGTGTGTCGGAGTGGAGGAACTAACTACTCAGCCAGACCCTTTTCTTGGTGTGGACTTGTTTTAAAACAGTATTTTAAACGGGGGAGGGACCTGTAGGCATGATTGACAGCTCTTGCACTACCTACTTTCTCATTCTGGACGAATGAAATGTTTGTTCAGAGACCCTTTACCAATAATGAAAAGCAGCCACTTCCTGACTGAACCAGAAAGATGAAAGTGAAGTGATTGTGATATACAGCACAGCACATGGTGTCACGGTGAAACGTGTCCTCTGTAATTAACTATCACTCTTGGTGAGCAGTAGGCACCATGACAGGCGCCCGCTTCCTTAACCACTAGGCCACAACTGCCCCATGATATGACTTCAGACAATATTTCTAGATTTTTTAGGAACAAATCCGTCATTTTGATCAATATTTTCATTGGCAATAATTACATCCCCATTCTAGAAATTATTTACACTTTTAACCATGATCTTTGTTGGGGTGGATGAATAAAGTTGTCTGACGTTGGAAGTGGCTGAGGTTATTGCCCGTCTGTCGTAATCCTCTCCTGACTGCAGCTCGGCTCGAGACGTAGAGGGTACTCTCAACATATTTATCTTAACTACAAATTGAAGTCCGTAGTAGGGATACGAAGACAGAACCGTGGTCTGTGGGAACAATAATCCAGGATATCTGTAGGTGAGGAGAGTGTAAAGTGTTATGATGAGGGTGAAAAGTCTGATTTTGGCTCCATGTAGAAAGCAGATGTCAGATTTACTGGAAGCCTGGGGTTCGACATGAAGCAGCTGCTGCCTCCGTTCCTGAGGTGACAACACTGGATCTCTGTACAAGTCTGACATCAGAAAGAGACTGGAATCAATGGCATGACATCATATTCTGGCCCTGAAACTACTGGAATAGCTTCAGTTAATCAAAGGCGGAGAGGTGACCTTGATCACTCTTCACCATAAAACCGCTCGCCTTCATCCCTCTTCACCATAAAACCACTTGTCTACATCACTTCACCGTAAACACACTCGTCTTTATCACTCTTCACCGTAAAACCGCTCATCTACATCACTCTTCACCGTAAACCCACTTGTCTACATCACTCTTCACTGTAAAACCACTCACCTTCATCATTCTTCACCGTAAACCCACTCATCTACATCACTCTTCACCGTAAACCCACTCATCTACGTCACTCTTCACCGTAAAACTACTTGTCTACATCACTCTTCACCGTAAACCCACTTGTCTACATCACTCTTCACCGTAAAACCACTCACCTTCATCACTCTTCATCGTAAACCCACTCACCTTCATCACTCTTCACCGTAAACCCGCTCGTCTACATCACTCTTCACCGTAAAACCGCTCGTCTACATCACTCTTCACCGTAAACCCACTCAGCTTTATCACTCTTCACCGTAACCCACTCGTCTACATCACTCTTTACGGTAAACCCACTCATCTACATCACTCTTCACCATAAACCCACTCGTCTACATCACTCTTCACCGTAAACCCACTCATCTACATCACTTTTCACCGTAAAACCGCTCATCTACATCACTCTTCACCGTAAAACCGCTCATCTACATCACTCTTCACCGTAAACCCACTTGTCTACATCACTCTTCACCGTAAAACCGCTCGTCTACATCACTCTTCACCGTAAACCCACTCATCTTTATCACTCTTCACCGTAAACCCACTCGTCTACATCCCTCTTCACCGTAAAACCGCTCGTCTACATCACTCTTCACCGTAAACCCACTCAGCTTTATCACTCTTCACCGTAAACCCACTCGTCTACATCACTCTTCACCGTAAACCCACTCATCTTTATCACTCTTCACCGTAACCCACTCGTCTACATCCCTCTTCACCGTAAAACCGCTCGTCTACATCACTCTTCACCGTAAACCCACTCAGCTTTATCACTCTTCACCGTAAACCCACTCATCTTTATCACTCTTCACGGTAAACCCACTCGTCTACATCACTCTTCACGGTAAACCCACTCGTCTACATCACTCTTCACCGTAAACCCACTCATCTTTATCACTCTTCACGGTAAACCCACTCGTCTACATCACTCTTCACCGTAAACCCACTCGTCTACATCACTCTTCACCGTAAACCCACTCAGCTTTATCACTCTTCACCGTAACCCACTCGTCTACATCACTCTTCACCGTAAACCCACTCGTCTACATCACTTCACCGTAAACTAGTTTGGATGAAATAAGACTGGATTCTCTGTGTGCAGAGTACAGGTGCAGTTTACATTTAACCAGAAGAACAGAATCATAAGAGAAAAAAGTCAACATTGCAGCATTAGCATAAATGTTTACTCCGTATTATTGTAAAACGGGTTTAGTTGAACGAGTGATGAGTTCTTTTGCTTTTTGGCTTGTCTGTTTCTGGTTGGGAATGTTTCTAGATTTCGGTGTTTGGTGGTCATTGCAAGCTGGTCAAACCCAACACATCAAGAGCTGAGCAGTCAACACCAGCTGATCCATCAGCAAATAATCACCTTCTGAAAAGCACAAGATGATGTCTGTGTTCCCCCCAGCTGAAAAGTATTCCTGGTTACGTGACGTGTGCAGTTGTTCGTTCAGGGGCGGTTGTGTAAATTGAAAGGGTGTGTGGGTGCAGCAGGTGGGAGCAGAACGAAGACCACACCCACACACACACACACATTTCACGCCTCAGCAGCAGAGAAGTGAAGTGAGAAACGGGGTGTAATAAACCCACAGAGGGTTTTCAGCCCAGACCTGCACTGCACGAGACCATCTGGTAATGCGACTGTTACAGCCGAGTCTTTATTTAATGTACCAGTTTACCAGGGTTACATCATATTGGGTATGAATCATTTATTATTACCATGTATTAACAAATTAATACGTTGTGGGGCAGTGGTGGCCTAGCGGTTGAGGTCCCCTTGATGAGGGTCCCGTCCCTACACGCTGCTCCCCGGGCGCCTGTCATGGTGCCCACTGCTCACCAAGGGTGACGGTTAAATACAGAGGACACATTTCACCGTGTCACCGTGTGCTGTGCTGCAGTGTCTCACCATGACAAATCACGTCACTTTCACTTCATGTAAAACAAACTCAAACTAAAAGCCCAAATAAGCTTACGTATGCATAATTATTTGTTTCATTTAAAAGATGAATTAAATATTACAGAAGTAAATACAGTTTGTTGCTAGAAACAAGAGCCTGAAAAAGAGGCTCAGATGGCTTCTATGTAATGCATCCATTAGATATGACCAGCAGGTGGCGCTCCCGCCCCATTTACACTCATGTCTGGCGGGACGGAGGCTGGAAAGAACAGAACATATTTAATGAATTCGGAAAGCTGTTCCTCACCAAACTCTTTACATTAAAGAAGTCAAAATGAATATTTTATTCTCCTGATTACTCCAGACAAGGAAAAACCAGACAGACGTTAAATCAACTCCATGTTGGAGATAAGACAGGAAACAGGTGTGAGCCTTGACCTTGAAATCTCCAAAGGTTCCATCCCTCTCCCACCGAACCCATGACGTTCTCCTGGGGACTGCGGGCTTTAGCTGATCATGGAGCACAAAGGATACTGATCTGGGATCAGATTCGGCTTATCCTCTGCACTAAAGCTCCACGGCGCGGCCTGCAGACGTCTGGATCCCGACGTGCCACTGGGAGGCATTACGCTGAAATATCGCGTTGTTGATTCATAGAGTCAGATTTGGGGTTAAGCCTGGACAATGGGCAGTAAAAGTTTGGAGGCCCTCGGGACGGGCCCCTAACAGGCCCCCTCTGCCCCCCCCTTCAACTTACCTCATCTGTCAGCGCTCGCTCGTATCAGCCGCTGCTGCTTTCCTCATAAGGAAAAGATTCATTCAGCAGATTATGGAGGCTGGATAAAGTGCTCGCTGTTAACTGGTATCTGAAGGAACTTCTCGCTGTTTAACCGCCGACGGTGAAGATCCTGGATGATGCCCGGCACTGTTCTCAGACCTGTGGCTGATGCTCCAATGCAGCGAATTGTGTGTCCCTGGACAAAGGAAGGCCTGTGACAGACCAGAGCAGGAGCGAACATCTCGCACAAGAACATGTAGAAGTGGTCGGGCCGCCTCGGTGTGTGTGTGTGTGTGTGCGTGTGTGTGTGTGTGCGTGCTTGCCCGCGCGTTGGCCGAGTTAAATGGTGTCGTGTTGCAGGACTATGTGCTGACACGGCGCGAAGGGCTACAGGTCGCACCTGGCGTGCGAGAGGAGTTCACCAGCTGCTGACACACACACACACACACACACACACACACACACACACCAGCTTCTTCACTGCATGAACACTAACACGTACACATGCTCTGCGCAGAGGTCGGGGATGCGGCTGCACGGCTCCCCAGCGAGATGCATGTTTCGCCGCATGCATTTCCCAGCTGTCGTTCTGAACAGCCAGTCGACTGCAGAACTGCGGCGAAGCAGGAAGTCGCGGAATCGGTCCGTCACGCGACTGCCTTTCATTGGACAAGAACGACTGGCCACGCCTGCTGACGGCGTGGAAATAGCCGCCCGGACACGAGGGGGACGTATGAGCGGAATTCTTCTCGTATGGGGGCGCGGCGTGTGAAGGAAGGTGCTGGTGAACGTTGGGAGCTTATCAGCTTGTGAAGGAGAACGCAACGTTCTGCTGATTCCTCACCAGCACCCAGGAAATGAGAAGAATGGAAGGAAGCTTCATTTAAAGTGAAGCAGCACAGCAGCACAGCACACACAGTGAAATTTGTCCTCTGCATTTAACCCATCACCCAGAGTGAGCAGTGGGCAGCCATGACAGGCGCCCAGGGAGCAGTGTGTGGGGACAGGACCTTCATCAAGGGGACATCAGTGGTACCCTGCCGATTTGGGATTCGGCAACCTTCTGAATACGGGAGCCACTTCCTTAACCGCCAGGCCACCACTGCTCATGTTGAGCTTGATATCGATAAAGTCCAAATCACACCGATTAACACACTCACACCAGGAACGTTTCATAGAAATCCAGCATCTTGGACACAGAAGGTGTTTTGATCCAGTGACTGTTGGGAGTCAATCAATCAATCAATTTTTTAACAACACACACTAGCACATTCGTATTTAACCGTACTTCACAGCGACATTATAAAGTTAAAGTGAAGTGATTGTCACATGTGATACACAGCAGCACAGCACACGGTGACAGTGTGAAATTTGTGCTCTGCATTTAACCATCACCCTGAGTGAGCAGTGGGCACCATGACAGGCGCCCGGGGAGCAGTGTGTGGGGACGGTGCTTTGCTCAGTGGCACCTTGGCGGCTCGGGATTCGAACCGGCAACCTTCTGATTACGGGGCCGCTTCCTTAACCGCTAGGCCACCACTTATTCTGTGGCCCGTAACTGGTCACCCCGACAGGAAGCTGACCGGGAGATAAAGGCGGGAGAAATCAGAAGGGACAGCGTTGTGCGCGTGTGACCGCGGGGACGGAGGAGAACGTTGCTCTGGGTCGGGTGAAAGTATGTGAGCCCGGGTGACGCGTCACCCACAGATGTTTGTTTTTCCCATTTTGCCGGTATTGACATAGCTGTTCCCTCGTTCCGGCCTGTCCTGTCCTTCCACAAACACGCCCAGGTGCATGCTGGGAGCCTAGCCGCCAACGAACCATGTCCCTGCAAGCCTGCTCGGCGGAACTTGGCCTGAAGGATTGACGGCTTTCAACACTTCTCTTCTGGAGAATCAGAGGAGAAGAAGGTGTGTTGGGGCAGATGCAGTCCAGCTGCTCCTGCAGAACAATGGGGCTTGTTGGTTCCACGCTGAGCGAACCCTCTTGCTTAATTTGGGATTTTGTGCCAGTGTTTGGTGTGACATTTCGCTGAGAGCTGAGAACTGGAGCCGCAGCTGTCGTCTCCGGTCTTCCTGGTTCCAGATGCTCAGATGCTCTGCTCGGCCTCAACAAACTGCTAAATACCATCGGATGCAGCGTTTCTCCGGCCAGATGAACCAGCTGGCCCGTCTGGACCCATGTTTCCTACGTATGCTGCAAGGAGACCTTGTTGGGTCATTGTCCTCAATGTCACTCCTATGGACCACGGCGGGGTCGTGTTCCCCCACCCGGCTCCAGCCGCCTCTGCTTATCAGATGAGGCTTCCACTTCAATTTGCAATTTTAATGAAAACCAGACACCTGCGCTGCAAGCGATGGGGACTCTGTGGACCTCCACCAACACGGCCGGGCGAGGGAGAAAGGAATTTTGGCTCCTTCTGCCCTCCCCCCTATCAGAGGAACTGGAGCTGCGGCCGTGTCCAGTTACCAGAGACCCACCAGATTGGATTTTCAGATGGGTGACGGCCGTGGGGGAGAAGAAAGGCCCTTTCATTCTCCATGCAGCTACAGCGATCTTCTCACATGGTGAAAGAATCACGGGACGATGTCTGCTGTTTGGCCCCCCGGGGAGACCTCTGAAGCTGTTTACTGGGGGACCAGTGGAGGGAAGGAGGGGGTCCATTACAGCAGGTTCTCCCTCTCACACGCGGCCCTCAAACATTCCACCAAACGTTGAGAAGTTCCACAGCAGACCGTTTAAAAGCTCGGAGCGGAGAGTGGCGGCAGGTGGCCCGCCGGAGAGTAAACGGTGACAGGAGACCAGGCCGGGCCGCCATCGTGCTGAGGCAGGTGGGACCGCGGCCTGTTTGTTTGTGCGCGCGTTGCAGGGGTCGCCGGAGGGGGCCGGTTAGAAGAAACATCTGGAGAACCCCTTTTCGGTTGCTATGGCGATGACACGCAGGGGCTTTGGCTGCAGATGGACGTCGGGCCTGGGCTTTAGATTATGGGCCAGAGGTGACGGTCGCCACACGAGCTGCAGATGACAACGCGGGAGAATCAGTGATGGTGTCAGTCAGGTCAGGTGACCATCAGCAGCCGCTGAGAGGAAGACGAGCGAAGCAGCTGCGTCCCCCCCCCCCGGGAACCGGACCGAAGCCAGGTAGAACTGGGGAAAAGTTCACCATCTGCTTCTGTACACCACGATAGCACCATGTCGGCTTCTATACGTTTCCCTCTTATATATCTACATAACATCATTCCGAGCCGTAATTATTCCCCAGCGCCGCTCAAACGCCAATTTGTCACCACCTTGCAGGAAGTGGTCCCGTGGGGCCGCGAGCTAATACCAACGGGCCCGTTTAATTGAGAAGTAAGTGCTTGCAGGAATTTGAAACCCCCGAGGTACGGCGGCCGGTGGGCAGCTCGGGGAGGCGGATCTTGGCAGATGGAGGACAGGCGGGCTGGTTGATGCAGGCATCCGTCACTTCAGCAGGTGTTCGCGATACTCAAAATGGATCAGAGATGACCTGTGCACTGAAGATGAATCGAAAGTCAAATTATAGTAAACTTGGAGCCAAATACAATATTAGTTAGTGAGTACTTAGTTTTGAATCTTCTCTTAACAGTGATAAGAAGGTTGGTTATAATTATAATTATACTATAATTAAATATTATAATTATTGTTAAAAATGGCATGAAACTGCATAAAACCGGGTGTCTGCTGTGCAAAGAGCTTCTATGAACCAGAAGACCCGGGTTCGAATCCCACTTACTACCATCGTGTCCCTGAGCAAGACACTTAACCCTGAGTGTCTCCAGGGGGGGACTGTCCCTGTAACTACTGACTGTAAGGTGCTCTGGATAAGGGCGTCTGGTAAATGCTGTAAATGTAAATATTCTTCAACATTATTCTTCTGAAGGAGCTTCAGGAGTTGTCCTGCACGCTGCTTCTTCACTTATGACGGTGTTGAGCAGCACATGTCCCTCCATCTTTAGCAGACAAAAGGATGTGATCTGAAGAACAGAATCCGAGTCCAGGCCTGCTTTTTATGTCCCGGGGATGTAACTGGACACGATGCAGCAAATCTCATTCTGAAGTCATAGTTCTAGTCAAAATATTAGAAATGACACGTTCTCCCTCACGGCTTGAATCTCTCAGTGGGTTCTTCTTTATTCTCGGTAGTTGCAGCGCGAGGCATCTCGCTTTCCTTTATCCTGCTGCTCAGACCTGCCTTCTGACAGGGTGGTAAAACTTCAGGACATTTTATGGAATCCATATCTGTACCTGCATGAAGAGCATCAAGATTCTTCAGATTATCTTCTGTGAAGGTCTAGGAACCTGAAACAAGGTTTTATTTTGGTGTGTGTGTGTGTGTGTGTGTGTGTGTTCCATGCCTTGGCTTCATTTACAGTGTCGGACAGAGTGAGAAAGTGCCAGTTTGTCAGAAGATGAGATCAGTAGAGCAGGAGGTTGGGGGCTGCAGGCGGGTGCAGCAGGGGATCGGGTGGTGTTTGGCTTGGGGCTTTAGGAAGTATCGTATGTGACACCTCCAGGTTACACCGAGCCGCAGCGAGGACTGGATCCAGGCTCCCCGCTCTCCAGACCTGCTCCTCTTTCCATCTCCAGCTCTCCTTCTCTCCATCTCTCCACGGAGCAGAGATGACGCTTCGTTAATTGATAAATCCATGTGTCCATTCAAATGAACCCAAACCAACCTGTACAATCCTTAAATAATTCCAATAAAAGTGAGGGGCTGAGGGACGTGGACCTGCTGCTCTGGACACGGGAGGAGGGTCTGTACACCGAGGTTTCACCCCCCGGTTTCTCCTGGAACGGGATGACTGACAATTTCATTTTTAATTATTCATCCGGCCCTCGGCGTCTGAAGGTCAGAAGATGATCCGCCTGTGCTACCCCACGGCTGGGGAGAGGTGGCATTGTCATCAAATATTTATTTACCCGGTGTGTTCCACGAACACCGTCTCCTGGCTTCAGGGTCGGAATTCCAGCACAATGTCAGAAAGTGGGCTTTTTGGACATCACTGTACTGGGGCGAAAGGTTATGGGGTTATTGATACGATGTAGGCTGAAGGTCCCCATAATTCCGAGCTGTGACCCCCAAACGATGGCGCTGATGATGAACAGGCGCGATATGATGTTTGGAACGGCAGAGCCATGACCTAATCAGATCCTGCTCCATCATGTTCCTCCTGGCCGGCGTGGAAGCATTACTCACACGCGCAGGTGCTGTGCTGTTTGTTCTTCTCTGGCAGCGAGCGCTCTGAAGGTTCCTCGGCTTCGGAACGCGCCATCGTGACTCATTAACGGCTCCTTGTCTGAGGGTTTTGCAAGAAGCGGGTTGTTGTGCAACAGAACTGAGGTGAGAACGCTGGAGTTTAGCTGGTGTGTTAACGGTGTGTGTGTGTGTGTGTGTGTGTGTGTGTGTGTGTGGAGAGAGACGAGTCCGGACCTCGTGTGGTCGACGAGTAAAACATCAGCGCCTGATGCGTCTCATGAGTGTTTATTTGCCTTCCGATGAGCTTGTAGTCCAGCAGTCAGGAGATGTAGACGTCTGTGTGTGTGTGTGTGTGTGTGTGTGTGTGTGTGTGTGTGTGTGTGAGATGAAGTGCACATGCTTGATTGCAGCGTGCACCTTGAAGCTGGATGTGTTTATAATTACGCAGGTCACTGGGCCCGGGGTCACAGAGGCGGGGCTGACCTTTGCTGCAAAGTCCATCATTTCCATTCGAGCCGAGATCCAGCATTTCCCCCGTTCTCCTGCTCTCCTCCCGAACGAATATTAAAGACCGTCTATAAATCGCAGCTGCTAACGACAGCGTGCCACTGCTGAACGGAGGGGTCAGAGGTCAACTGCGGTGCTAGCGGTTTGTTTTATTCTGGGAGCTCAACAGGTGAGCAGGGGAGGGGCGACGCTTCTAAAAACAAGGAGAACACACACACACACACACACACACACAGTCAAATGTTGTGATGGGCGCAGGAGCAGCGCTGCACCTGTGTTCGTCCAAAAAATTATTATACGAATATAAATACCCGCGTTGTTGGATTATTCGCATTATCTAAGGCCTTTCCTCATGATAATAACATGGAGATAATTCTACCACTAATATCTCCTGGCTGAAGATGGGTTCCATGTGGGAGGTCATGATGTTCTGGCTGCTGTGTATATATGCAGAGGGATGGACGTATGGAGGATCAGCTTTTCTATGTCTGTGGAGATGAACCCCACCCCACCGCCTCCTCCTCCTGAGGTAATGCTGTTTAAACGAGTAATAACGTGTAATGGTGGCTCCTGCCGAACGGATCTTCTGAGGAGATGCCTTCGTTACGCTGGTATATACATACATATATACACACACCTGATACTATCCCGTTTTTCCCAGAGATGTGATACGAATACGGCGTCTCCGTGTCCTGTTGGTCCACCAGCTCCGGTAACAGCTTCATATAAACATGTGGGTGACGGCTGGTTGTTGGACCGCGGCCCCTCTTCTCCCAGCAGAACCAACAGGAAGCGGCGGCCTAATTGGGAAGATTAGCGGAGCTTCTGCCAGCTGTTGGAGAAACGCGGGAAGGCGAGGAGATGTGACCTCCTGCAGCACGACAATTACAATCTTGCGAGGAATTCTGGCAACACCACGACTGATGGGCTGTGGGGGTCACGACATCTAGGATCAGAAGGGCAGTTTCCACCACATGGTTCCATGAATAAATGAAAAGAACCAGCTGACATGAACCTGAACATGAAAGTGAGCATCATGGGTTCAATATTTGCACAGTTTATACAAATTGAATCATGTATAAGTATGATAATTCAGAAGATGACTCCCGCGCTCCAGGGAGGATCGTGTACTTCAACACAGGTCCACGTGTTATGATGAATTAAAAATCATTCCCAAGTTCCGGAGGAGTTCGCCTTGTTCCATTTACACGCAGGCATGGAAGCGGAGCTCTAATTAAGAGTCCTGAAGCTTTTCTGGGAAAAGCCTCCATTCATCAGTGAGCAGAATGGCCCTGCCTGTCCAAGTGCTTACAGCTGGGCTCTCGCTGGCCCGGGGGCCCGGGGCCGGTGGGACTGAATGGCCCTGCTGTGTCCAGCTCAAGTGCTCTTGCTGGTGGGACAGATGTATTTTCCGGAGCAGAGAGGGAACGTTTGGGATTATAATCCCAGTGCTCGTTACTAATCTGTCCGACTGACTGTTCATCGTGAGGACTTCGCGGGGACCCACACGTCCAGTTCACCCCGGAACATTGTAATTCAAGGCACATCTCGGCTTCTGTGAAATCAAGTACTTGGCATTGATGTTCCTCTGAGTTCCTTTCCTCTATTGTTCTCACGTTTTGCACTCTCTCTCTCTCTCTCTCTCTCTCTCTCTCCCTCTTTCCCCCCCTCGTTCCCACAGCGGTGTGATTTAGAGCATGCCTCCCAGCACAGCAGCGTGGGCCGCCATTCTGCATAAGGTGGCAACCATTATCCCATTAGCTGCAGCGATGGCCGGCGGGCCTGGAGTCGCAACCCCGGCAGATGTGGCGCGGCCGCGTCGGCCCCGTTTTACCGAGCTGCGGATTCGTCCGCGCCGCGGCTTCATCAAAGCACGCTTATTTTTTAGGTGGGGTCGAGAAGTCCGGAACGGATTATTACCTTCAGAGAGGCTTTTTAGGGGGGTTTTCTTTAAAAAAAACTCCCAGAAATCTCCTGCACCTGTTTGGACGTGGACTTGGATTGGCTGCATTTTTGCATGAGAAGGAAGCCTGAGGTCGGCATGTTTGCGCTCGGCTCCTTTGAGCCCCCCCGAATAATGAACTTTTCTGCCGGGTTCATTACACCATGCTAATTTCTATTATGGCCGATTAAATGCTGCCCCGCCGTCCGTGTCCCAGCCGCAGCGAGGAGCGGCCCCCTGACAGCCCCTCACACCCCATTCAGAGCCCTTCTATTCAGGCCCCGGGAAAAGGGCCCGGCAGCTGCAGCTGCTCCGGCTTTCGCTCAGGTGGAGAGAAAGAGGCGAAGCGAGGGGGCTCTGTCCTCCATTATACTCCACCAAGAAGCACAGCCAGGTTTTAATACGCCAGATTCGTGTCTTTACAGTCCCTCGAAGGGGTTAATTTAGTCGAGGATTCGGTTTAATAAGTGTCTACGAAACTGGCCCCGCGTCTACATACATGCGGCATATTTAACCAAAGTCATGACGCGCGGCGGCGTGCTCAATTATTAACCCCGGTGAGACGTTTTTAACTGTGGAGGGTTCTTAATGAGCCACTACTATATATTAGATGTGAATAAGATGCACCAAAGCACCACTTTTCCCTGTTTGGTGGATGACTGTGAAGTCGGCAGCCGTGTGAACCCCAAAGCCACTGAAAGTCCCCCCGAAACGCTCCACCCCGAAAAACAGAGCAGAGTATTGAGTTTATAGTGACCCCGCCCCGCTCCGCCCACACCCGCCCACTGAGGCCTAATTGGAATTTCTCCACACCAACCATGCAGTGAAGATAATGTAATGATGGACCCCCCCGTAATCTGAAATAAATGTCACCGTGACCGGGATTTACGTCCAGGAGCCGGTCGGCGAATGTCAAATTTCTCATTTTACAACCTCATTAGATTCAGTAATTATCAGAAAACATATTCTGGTGCCGTTGATGCTGAGTGTGACGTAGTAAATATGTTTTGCTCCTTAAATGTTGCACTAAAGTCTACGTTTTAAATTCAGTTAATGCGTTTTATAGGAGTGTGTGTGTGTGTGTGTGTGTGTGTGTGTGTGTTTGAGAAAGAGAGAGTAAAAGAAAGCAAGAGAAAGAGAGATGGCGCAAATGCATTCAACCCAAAAACACGGAACAAAGAATGCTGCCAGACAAAAGCTCCTTCACCTCCCGGCAGCCCAGCCGCACAGAAGTCACCTTTCAGTGCCGCTCAGCCCGGTACATTCCTCTCCTGGGGCAGGACAAAAAGCGTTCCGGGCCACCGCGTCCTTTATGAAATATTCTATAGCGGAGGGCCGCTAAAACAATCACCGGCGAATAGGAACAGAAAAACATTCCACCTGATTCCGCCGCTGACCCCGCCGAGCACCCAATCGGGGCCCTTCAGCCGAACAGGTCGGGGAAGAAGGCGTCGGGCGTCGCTGGCTTCATTAGACACACAGCGGCGGGAAGTGTAAATGTTGGTACACGTACTCCGTCCGGTAAAAAAGCAGGAGGAGTCTGCGGAGCTCCAGGCGCTGATTACGTGCCATCGATTACCGAAAGCAGCAGTGATTTATGATAAAATCCCGGATTATCTTTATTAACTGATGATTAAGGACGCCTGCTTCCCATTATCCAGGTATTTCCACGCTCCGGCACAGCCATTGAGCGAGAGCGCGAAGAACTGGCCTCGTTTCACGCCTCTCCGTTTTATTGTTGATGAATGGCTGCAGCAGATGGCTCCGGATCTTTGAAGATCCCAACATGCCGAGCATGATGAATTGTCTTGGGCCTGAGACCCAGGTCCCCTCAGACCTGGAGAAATCCCCAGCCTGAACGGTCCGACTCTCCTCCAGATCCTCCACGCTTCACACCTTTCTCATCCCTCTCCGGCCAGATGGCACAGACGGGGTCCCTCATCTGGCACACGAACTGACCCCCAACTCTGCCTGGTGCTGGCGTAGAGAGAGAGGAGGAAAAAAACAAGGAAGAGCTTCTGCTGCGGAACATTCCTGAACCCATGGCCTCGCCGGGCCTAAGATTAACCCTGCCGCTCTGACCCGCATGTCACACAAAAGTTATTTGTACACCAAATAATTTACAGCTGGGCCGCGTTCGAATAAATCACCGGAGGAGACGCGTCAATGGTGCCCCGAAAATAGTCCTCCGGAATACCTGCACCGCATGCCACTTCGGCGAAAGAGCAGGAAAGGCAGCGGCGCGTGGCTGGGATGGCACTGACTGGGGTGACACGGTGAAGGACAGTGGTGTCCAGGTGGCGTCCAGCTCAGGATGCATCATCCCTTCTGAGGAATCACTTCGGAGACATTTCCATGTGAGATGCATGATGGTGGACCTCTCACTTATTACGTAATAATATTTTTTATTTTTAAGTGTTAATTAGATTTTAATAGACTAACATGTTCTTGTTCAGGTTGCTGTTGTCATTTTTTCCTGATTAAAAAGCGCAGGAGAACCGCGCAGCTGCGCCTTTAAGGCCGGAAGGAGGCGAGGCGCGTTCACACCCGGGGTGGGAAAGATGGGCGGGGCCTGAGCGCTGTGAGTGACAGATGGCTCCGGCAGAGTCCAACTATGGGCCGCCTGAGAATTCCAAACGGGCCAATGGGAAGGCGCGCTCGCCCGCCCCTTGCGGTCGGCCAGCCAATCGGCGCGGCGGGTGGGCGGGGCCTGCGCCGTCTCCAGCGTGGGACGGAGGACGCGGGGAAAGAAGGAAAGTGAAGCGCGGAGGAGGAAGACGGGATTTCGGCTGGAGTTCAAACTTTCCGCTTCGTGACTGGATCCCGCGGACAAAACCTGCGTCTGGAGACCTGGAAACTTTTTTTGGAACTTTTAGGAACCGGGCCGGGACCGTCCGGGGAATCCGAGGATCTGCCGCGACTTGGGAGCATGTTGGTGGGACGCGGTTCGGTCCGTGGCCGTGAAACGGGACCTCTTTCTCCCCCATCGCCCACCGAGGCGTAGAACCCGAGCACGCCCGGACCGCACGGACCCGTTTCAGCCTTTTAAGGAGAAGTTGACCGGGTCTCACCCCGGTTCGGTTCCCGGGACCGGAGCCATGCGGCGGCGCCTTCCTCTCCGTCCCTTGCCCGTGTGACACGTCGCGTTTGGACCGAACCTCCGCGATCCCAGAACCCCGGACCCCCCCGAGCCGAAGTTCCGCCACCGCAGACACTCGAATCCCGGACACAAAATGGCGGCGTCCGCGGCTCGGATCCTGCGCCTGGTTCTGGTTCTGGCTCTGGCGCTGCTCGGCCCCGGCTCGGGTTCGGACGCGCCGTGCCCGGGAAGCTGCACCTGCACGGCGGACCGGGTGGACTGCAGCGGTCTGGACCTGACGGAGATCCCGCGGGACCTGCCGAGCCGGACCGGCGCGCTGTAGGTCCAAGTCCGCACACTTATACGCGGTTCCGCTCGCCCGCTTTATTCTGGAATAAATTGTCCCGGTTCTGTTACTCTCGGTGGGGTCCGTCACCCCGAAAACGGCAGAATTTACATCCAATCTACTCACTTTATAAAGTTCTGACTGCGCGTTTTTATCGG
The DNA here is from genome assembly GCF_900700375.1 of Denticeps clupeoides. Classification (NCBI taxonomy): domain Eukaryota; kingdom Metazoa; phylum Chordata; class Actinopteri; order Clupeiformes; family Denticipitidae; genus Denticeps; species Denticeps clupeoides. The sequence goes on along the minus strand of NW_021630084.1, from coordinate 316,731 downwards.
GGTTCTGCAGGGTTCAACTTAAGGAAACAGGTGGTCTCCTGGTTCTTGAGAGAGTTTTTTGTATGTATTTTTATTTACTGGATCTCCTGGTCCTTGTGTGGTGGGTTTTATTTACTGGATCTCCTGGTCCTTGTGTGGTGGTTTTATTTACTGGATCTCCTGGTCCTTGTGAGATGGTTTTATTTACTGGATCTCCTGGTCCTTGTGTGGTGGGTTTTATTTACTGGATCTCCTGGTCCTTGTGAGATGGTTTTATTTACTGGATCTCCTGGTCCTTGTGTGGTGGGTTTTATTTACTGGATCTCCTGGTCCTTGTGAGATGGTTTTATTTACTGGATCTCCTGGTCCTTGTGAGATGGTTTTTGTACAGACCAAAAGTCTGGACACATCTTCTCATTCATGTTTTCACTTATTTCACCTTTTTTTGTTAAGTCCAGAACTCCACATGTGTTCATTCATAGTTTTGATGCCTTCAGTGAGAATCTACCAACGTAAATGGTCATGAAGATAAAGAAAACACGTTGAATGATGGCCTGTAGTGTATTTTTCTTTAGTGGATCACCTGTTCCTTGTGAGGTGTGTGTGTGGATATTATATATAAATTTAGGGGATCTTTTGGTCCTTGCGACACGGTTTTTGTATGTATTATTTTATTTAGCGGATCCTCTGGTCCTCATTATTTTGTGTGGAGTTTTTGTCAAGTGTTGGGGTGTAAACTGTAGGGTCCCTCGAAGCCCATTGAGACGTACTGTATGTGATTATGGGATATATAGGAAGTAAATGTTGATGATGTGCTATTTTTGGTTGAGGTTGCCTGCTTCTCTGTGGATTCGAGGTGTTCCGAGCAGCTGTCACCTGTGAAACGGGACGGGGAATTGAGCTGAAATGGTGGCATGTTGTGATGTCCACTTGTGTGGGAGAAGATTTACACAGCCCAAATGGTCAATGTCATGGTCAGGGTTTCTAGTGACCCCTGTGTATTGATGCATCTTATCAATAATCAGTTTTTTATCTTTTAATACCGCGTAACGTTCACCGCGATGACGAAAGAACGGATTCCAGTGTGAAGGGCAGGAAACCAAACCGGTTTAAGTTTGCTCTTCTCTGATTGGGAGCAGAGTGTTCTCGTTCAGAACAGAACTAGAACCGATACATTTAAAACCCGTAAGTTTGAAGGTCTGGAGAAGGTGTATGCAGGGCTGCTGTAGTTATCACCCGCGTTCTGCTCTTTGCTTCGTCGTAATTGGACTGTTAGTATAGTTGGATATTTATCAGATTGCTGTAATTTGTTGTATTTTACATTTTTGTCCCATCGTACCGTATCTGGCCGGCAGACGGATTTAGAAGAGCAGGATTAGTAGGTCCTCCGCCGCTGATGTATGTGGCCGTAAACGGCGCTTTATGGCAGGAAGAAGCGCCGCGCTGTGCCGTCTTCATAAACGGCCGCCGCTGACATCACTTCACACTTCCAGAGAGCGAAGTTCACGCGGCGCTTATCAGCGGCGAAGACGGGCAGATGAAGCGGGAAAATGAGCTCACTTGTCTGTCTTTACCCGCCCTGCACAGCTAGTAACTTCACACCAGCGCCGTTCCTCCTGCTCTCATCTTCATTTTCATTCACTTCCAGCCATCACTGACATACACATTTACAGCATTTACCAGACGTCCTTATACAGGGACAGTCCCCCCTGTCTTGCTCAGGGACACAGTGGTAGACTACTACAATTTGTCCAGAAATACTCAATATGCGGATGTTCCAATTTATACTTCCAGAGTGTAATTATGGTATTTTGGATTTAAAAAAGCAGGAAAAGAGGGGTGGTATGAAGGAGAGGAGCACAAAGTCCCAGGTTCAAACCGCACTTACTACCATTTTGTCCCTGAGTGTCTCCAGGGGGGAAATGTCCCTGTAACTACTGATTTGTCATGGCCTGATCTTGGAGGGCCAGTGGACGTACAGATTTTTCATGCAGTCACATGAATCAATCACATTATTATTAGTATTATTATTGATAATGAATAGGACATTGGCGTGGTGGTGGTGGTGGCGCTCTGTGGGAGGCAGCCTGTTAGGACTAGGGTGAAAGGGCCTTCTGTCAGTGTGGGCGTGTAGTGTGGGGTTGGAAGTCGGAGGTCAGGTGGGGTCAGTGAGTGGGTGGCTGAGTGGCATTGCCCCCCCTCCCCCACTGTGCCCCACCCGGCCCCCAGCAGAACTTTGTCAGCTGTGGAGAGTTTGGAGAGGGACCGATCTAACCAGATATATCACTAATAAAGCAGACAGTTCTTTTGTGTGTGTGTGTGCGTAAAGGAAAGAGTTCACTTATCGCTCCAGGGTCATACAGTAGGTGTGAAAGTAATCTGATAAGATGGAGGTTAAAATCCAGCGTGGAGGAGGAAAGAACTGGGCCTTGTGTAAACACTACCTCTGCAGGCCAATCAGAGTAGCTGCCGCTCCCCGACCTCGTTTCTCACCAACGAGAGATTGAGTAGCTTTTACTCTTTCACTTCCTCCCTCCCTCCCTCACCTTACTACAAAAGCAGCCCAAACCAACAAAACCTCCCTTTTTCATTGGGTTGCAGCCCTTCTTCTTGTATCTGTCATGTTGAGAGGAAAAAAAAAAAGGATAGCAGAATTAGTGTATTAATATAGCGTGGAAGCAATATGTGGTGCATCACCATACTGAACACTGTCAGAATCACCCTGGAACGATGGCATCGCCATGACTGTTCATTCTGTCACCTTGCAGCATCTTCCACCGGGTTCAGGGTGTCAGAGGGAATATGGTCATATATTGCTTCATCATTATATTATAGTGATGAAGTGCAACTGTTCTGTACAAAGTGGCCTGGTTCGGTACGACTGTTCTGTACGAAGTGGCCTGGTTCGGCGGCATGGTTCGGTACGACTGTTCTGTACGAAGTGGCATGGTTCAGTACGACTGTTCTGTACGAAGCGGCCTGGTTCGGTACGACTGTTCTGTACGAAGCGGCCTGGTTCGGTACGACTGTTCTGTACGAAGTGGCCTGGTTCGGTACGACTGTTCTGTACGAAGTGGCATGGTTCGGTACGACTGTTCTGTACGAAGTGGCCTGGTTCGGTACGACTGTTCTGTACGAAGCGGCCTGGTTCGGTACGACTGTTCTGTACGAAGTGGCATGGTTCAGTACGACTGTTCTGTACGAAGCGGCCTGGTTCGGTACGACTGTTCTGTACGAAGCGGCCTGGTTCGGTACGACTGTTCTGTACGAAGCGGCTCGACTCGTCGCCTGGTTTGGCACGACTGTTCTGTACAAAGTGACCTGGTTCGGTACGACTGTTCTGTACGAAGCGGCATGGTTCGGTACGACTGTTCTGTACGAAGCGGCCTGGTTCGGTACGACTGTTCTGTACGAAGCGGCCTGGTTCGGTACGACTGTTCTGTACGAAGCGGCCTGGTTCGGTACGACTGTTCTGTACGAAGCGGCCTGGTTCGGTACGACTGTTCTGTACGAATCGGCCTGGATCGGTACGACTGTTCTGTACGAAGCGGCCTGGATCGGCACGACTGTTCTGTACGAAGTGGCTCGACTCGTCGCCTGGTTTGGTACGACTGTTCTGTACGAAGCGGCCTGGTTCGGTACGACTGTTCTGTACGAAGCGGCCTGGATCGGTACGACTGTTCTGTACGAAGCGGCCTGGTTCGGTACGACTGTTCTGTACGAAGCGGCCTGGTTCGGTACGACTGTTCTGTACGAAGCGGCCTGGATCGGTACGACTGTTCTGTACGAAGTGGCTCGACTCGTCGCCTGGTTTGGCACGACTGTTCTGTACGAAGCGGCCTGGTTCGGTACGACTGTTCTGTACGAAGCGGCCTGGATCGGTACGACTGTTCTGTACGAAGTGGCTCGACTCGTCGCCTGGTTTGGCACGACTGTTCTGTACGAAGCGGCCTGGTTCGGTACGACTGTTCTGTACGAAGCGGCCTGGATCGGTACGACTGTTCTGTACGAAGCGGCCTGGTTCGGTACGACTGTTCTGTACGAAGCGGCCTGGTTCGGTACGACTGTTCTGTACGAAGCGGCCTGGTTCGGTACGACTGTTCTGTACGAAGCGGCCTGGTTCGGTACGACTGTTCTGTACGAAGCGGCCTGGTTCGGTACGACTGTTCTGTACGAAGCGGCCTGGTTCGGTACGACTGTTCTGTACGAAGCGGCCTGGTTCGGTACGACTGTTCTGTACGAATCGGCCTGGATCGGTACGACTGTTCTGTACGAAGCGGCCTGGATCGGCACGACTGTTCTGTACGAAGTGGCTCGACTCGTCGCCTGGTTTGGCACGACTGTTCTGTACGAAGCGGCCTGGTTCGGTACGACTGTTCTGTACGAAGCGGCCTGGTTCGGTACGACTGTTCTGTACGAAGCGGCCTGGATCGGTACGACTGTTCTGTACGAAGTGGCTCGACTCGTCGCCTGGTTTGGCACGACTGTTCTGTACGAAGCGGCCTGGTTCGGTACGACTGTTCTGTACGAAGCGGCCTGGTTCGGTACGACTGTTCTGTACGAAGCGGCCTGGATCGGTACGACTGTTCTGTACGAAGTGGCTCGACTCGTCGCCTGGTTTGGCACGACTGTTCTGTACGAAGCGGCCTGGTTCGGTACGACTGTTCTGTACGAAGCGGCCTGGATCGGTACGACTGTTCTGTACGAAGCGGCCTGGTTCGGTACGACTGTTCTGTACGAAGCGGCCTGGTTCGGTACGACTGTTCTGTACGAAGCGGCCTGGTTCGGTACGACTGTTCTGTACGAAGCGGCCTGGTTCGGTACGACTGTTCTGTACGAAGCGGCCTGGATCGGTACGACTGTTCTGTACGAAGTGGCTCGACTCGTCGCCTGGTTTGGCACGACTGTTCTGTACGAAGCGGCCTGGTTCGGTACGACTGTTCTGTACGAAGCGGCCTGGATCGGTACGACTGTTCTGTACGAAGTGGCTCGACTCGTCGCCTGGTTTGGCACGACTGTTCTGTACGAAGCGGCCTGGTTCGGTACGACTGTTCTGTACGAAGCGGCCTGGATCGGTACGACTGTTCTGTACGAAGTGGCTCGACTCGTCGCCTGGTTTGGCACGACTGTTCTGTACGAAGCGGCCTGGTTCAGTACAACTGTTCTATATGAAGTGGTCTGCAGATGTTTTATGCGTTTTCGCAGGTTGTGGTTTAAGCGGCTGCTGGAACGCGTTGGTTTTGCAGCCGTATCTGCTGCTGCTGCTGCTTACCGTAACAGATTAGCGGCGGGTGGCGCGTCCCTCCAGTGGAATTCCTGCCTCCCAGCACAGCCGACGTGAGGGAACCCTGCAATTTTTCACTTTGCTTCAGTATAATTAGGTAATTGCCTCCTGTTACAGGGACGGCAATTTTGCAATCCATGACACAATGGCGGTGGGTGATTCTGCTTGTCAAAGCAATGGCTTCAGGGCAGAACACACATACAGAGGCCATCTTGTTCCTCATTTGTCACACTTTTACAGCCAGCAGAATGTTTCTGCTGATCTGATCGTTTGTGAGCCGAGTCCTGCACTTGTCCTTCTGAGTTTCTGCTTTCCAATTCCTCCTGGTGTGAGATGTTGCCCATCTTCCTGAACTACTCCTGTGTTCCTCCCAGGTGTGATCACTACATGAACGATCACCTGAGGCCTGTTCAGACCTGCACTGTTGTCCGTGAGAACATGCGTGTTGGAATATGTTGGACTGGGTTCAGGAGCTTCTGAGGACCGGTCCCTGAAACATTGGTCCCTCACCTCAACCACCATGGTGGAATATTTGAATATGGTTCTTCATCAGCAGTTTAGACGTACACATAGTTGTATTTTGCCAGGTGTGTGTGTGTGTGTGTGTGTGTGTGTGTGTTTGACCACCCCAGCAGCTCTGATAACGTCCTCCAAGTCCTTGACAGCTGGTGAGACGCAAGAGATCCCTCTCCAGCACTGAAGTATGTTTAGATATCGTACCGTAATCAATCACCAGCATTTCAGCAGCGTGTCCCTCATGGAGCTCACAGCTGACCAGCTGCTCTGCCCCCCCCCCCCCATCACCACGCACACCAACAGCGTTTAATTATCTCTGTGTAACGATCGATTTCTGCGTCTGAAAGTGTATTTAATTCTGTGAGTATCTGCAGTGACCTGATCCTCCTGGCTTTCTCTGTCTTTCTCTATCGCCAGTAACCTGAGCCACAATAAACTGGCAGAAGTCCAGACCGACGCGCTGTCCGGCCTCCCCAGCCTGCGAGAAGTGTGAGTATCCCGGTCCATCTCCACCTGCAGGTTCACATTTACAGCATTTACCTGTGCCAGGGACAGTCCCCCCCCCGGAGACACACTCGGGGTTAAGTGTCCTGCTCAGGGACACGATGGTAGTAAGTGGGGTTTGAACCCGCTAGGCTACTACCACCGTGATACGCACGTTACCATCACCGCCAGTCTTCAGGTTGGAAATCAGCCAGTAGGAGTTCAAGAGAATAACTTTTTTTTTTTTTTTTTTTGGGGGGGGGGGACCTCCAAAGTTAAAATGTGTTTGTGGGTAATGTTACATTTTGATTCTATTTATTGACGGACCCCCTCAGTCACCATGTGGTCTTGGTATTTCCATAGAGGAAATATCTCATCCAGCTAAAATTCCCGCTGCTGGAGCTGGACCCCTGTGTGAACTCCGACCCCAGAGCTGGGAACGCTTCCACCACCTGCTTTCTCACGAGCTCGGTCCGTCCAGCCGATAAACACAGATCCTCACAACATGTCTCATGTCTTCGTGTGCAGGAGGTTGGACCACAACGAGCTGACTGCGATCCCGTCTTTCGGAGACGCGTCTTCCAAAATCGTCCTGCTCCATCTGTAAGTACCCGGAACGCGTCCCTTCCCGAGTCCGAGCATCACGGTGTGCGGACGCTGCTGCTGCATCCACAGTGCTTCACTCGGCCCATCGTGAACGTGTCCCTCACGGGTGGAGATCAAACCCGGCCTGCAGGGATCGCCTTCGCTGGCATCCCGCTGGAGATTTACTGCCCTATTTGGGGAGAGTGAATTTCTGAGTGTGTGTGTGTGTGTGTGTGTGTGCAGTCACACAGAGCTGTGAGCTCTCTGCCCTTTGAATAGTCTCTCACACACACACACACACACACACACACACACTCTCTGCTGTGACCCCCATCCTCTCTGGTCGTAGAGAATTTCCAGTTTCAGAGCGTGAAGGTTTCAGTTTCCCTGCCCTCCATTGGCCCGGCGGCCCATAATGCCGCAGGGTTCGGATATGTGCCGCTACGACAGTAAATGTTATTGCAGGGGGTGGCCGGAGTGGGGAATTCGGAGCAGCTCCGTGTTTTGGAAGATGGGGGGTGGGCTTCTTTTTTTGGTCTGGGTCGATGCCTGTTGCTATGGAGGGCTGTATGTCTGCAGTGCATGCTGGGAAGACATAACTTCTCAAAGCTGCACAGCTGAAAGCAGCAGAAAGCCACAGCTGCCGTCGTCAGTCACCGAGCTTACTGTAAACGAGAGAGGGGCGGGGCCAGGCATGTGTGACATCACCCTAGTTACAGCCAGAGACCCCTCCCCCTCGGTCCGCACCCCGGATCCTGTTCGGAGCGCGCTGCTCCACCAAATTCCTCTCCACTTGGTTCACCGGCTGGAATGTCGTCAGACGGCAGCGTTCCGTGTTCTCCTGGAGCGGCGGGTTTATGGTGGAAACATCACAGTAGGCTGCAATGTAAATTATTGATTAACCAATTCATGTTTACAGAACTGCATCTATGATCCCCAATAATTATTATTTTCATAAACATTATTTCACAACGATGTTAGAAAATGTTAGAGGGCCAGTGGTGGCCTAGCGGTTAAGGTAGCGACCGGTTGCCGGTTCGAATCTCGATCCGCCAAGGTGCCACTGAGCAAAGCACCGTCCCCACACACTGCTCACTCAGGGGACACATTTCACTGTGTGCACCGTGTGCTGTGCTGCTGTGTATCGCTTCACTCTCTCAATCACTCAATCAAAAGGGTTTTCACAAACTAGTAGTTATGAAATTAAACTAGTATAAAATAAAAGCCGCTTCGGATGGCTGCAGTGTTAACAGTATTGATCTTCACATTATCAATTATTATTGATATGTTGTCCAGCCCTCTGTAAACGGGCTTTTGATGCGGCTGAACGGGCCTCTGTGGTTCTTGGCAGCTCGTGTGGTCCTGAACGGGCCTCTGTGGTTCTTGGCAGGTCCAGATCTTGGCCGATTTTTCTCATCTTCTCACTTCTGGAGTCCATCAAGCAGTTAAGCCAATCACAGCGGCGCGGAGCAGCTAACGCGCTAATCCCCGGCTTCAACCGGGATTAATCAGTGGAGCCAGATCAAGTGCGGCGGTCCCACCACACAAACAGTCACACGGGTGACGGGCGGGGCTTTCCCCCCTCCAGATCAGCAGCTGTTGACCCCCGCGGACCCGCCGCTGCGGTGAGCCTCCGCTTCGCAGGAACTTCCTGTAGGGCCCCGGGGCCAGGACTGGTTTGTTCAGGTGTGGAGAGACCCAGACCCCCTCGGCCCGGCTCGCTACTTACGAACTATCGGTTTATCACGTTACGTGGTTATTTTACATATTACGTCTGGTAACTCCTGGTTGTCGGTATTTCGGTAGGTCGCAGGGTGAGACTGGTTACCCTCCTGGTAGACTCGGCCCGGCTCGCTACGTACGAACGATCGGTTTATTACATTACGTGGTTATTTTACATCTGGTAACTCCTGGTTGTCGGTATGTCGGGGGGTCGCAGGGTGAGATTGGTTACCGTCCTGGTAGCCTCGGCCCAGCTCGCTACGTACGAACGATCGGTTTATTACATTACGTGGTTATTTTACGTCTGGTAACTCCTGGTTGTCGGTATGTCGGGGGGTCGCAGGGTGAGACTGGTTACTGTCCTGGTAGCGTCGGCCCGGCTCGCTACGTACGAACGATCGGTTTATTACATTACGTGGTTATTTTACGTCTGGTAACTCCTGGTTGTCGGGGGGTCGCAGGGTGAGACTGGTTACCGTCCTGGTAGCGTCGGCCCGGCTCGCTACGTACGAACGATCGGTTTATTACATTACGTGGTTATTTTACGTCTGGTAACTCCTGGTTGTCGGTATGTCAGGGGGGTTGCAGGGTGAGACTGGTTACCGTCCTGGTAGCCTCGGCCCGGCTCGCTAAGTACGAACGATCGGTTTATTACATTACGTGGTTATTTTACGTCTGGTAACTCCTGGTTGTCGGGGGGTCGGGGGGTCGCAGGGTGAGACTGGTTACCGTCCTGGTAGCCTCGGCCCGGCTCGCTAAGTACGAACGATCGGTTTATTACATTACGTGGTTATTTTACGTCTGGTAACTGCTGGTTGTCGGGGGGTCGGGGGGTCGCAGGGTGAGACTGGTTACCGTCCTGGTAGCCTCGGCCCGGCTCGCTAAGTACGAACGATCGGTTTATTACATTACGTGGTTATTTTACGTCTGGTAACTGCTGGTTGTCGGGGGGTCGGGGGGTCGCAGGGTGAGACTGGTTACCGTCCTGGTAGCCTTGGCCCGGCTCGCTAAGTACGAATGATCGGTTTATTACATTACGTGGTTATTTTACGTCTGGTAACTCCTGGTTGTCGGGGGGTCGCAGGGTGAGACTGGTTACCGTCCTGGTAGCGTCGGCCCGGCTCGCTACGTACGAACGATCGGTTTATTACATTACGTGGTTATTTTACGTCTGGCAACTCCTGGTTGTCGGTATGTCTGGGGGTCGCAGGGTGAGACTGGTTACCGTCCTGGTAGCGTCGGCCCGGCTCGCTACGTACGAACGATCGGTTTATTACATTACGTGGTTATTTTACGTCTGGTAACTCCTGGTTGTCGGTATGTCTGGGGGTCGCAGGGTGAGACTGGTTACCGTCCTGGTAGCGTCGGCCCGGCTCGCTAAGTACGAACGATCGGTTTATTACATTACGTGGTTATTTTACGTCTGGTAACTGCTGGTTGTCGGTATGTCGGGGGGTCGCAGGGTGAGACTGGTTACCGTCCTGGTAGTGTCGGCCCGGCTCGCTAAGTACGAACGATCGGTTTATTACATTACGTGGTTATTTTACGTCTGGCAACTCCTGGTTGTCGGTATGTCTGGGGGTCGCAGGGTGAGACTGGTTACCGTCCTGGTAGCCTCGGCCCGGCTCGCTGTGCGTGAAGGTAAATAACGGGAAGTGTCTGGAATTCTGGCGGACTGAAAAGACGATCTCTCTCCTCGCCGAGGCGGTGGAACTGGACCAGAACCCAAATAAATGGCAGATGTGGCGAGACGGCGACCTGCCGCTTTCTCAGGCTGCTGCAGGGGATTGTGGGGAGGAAGAGGGCTTCCCTGGAGGAACGTCTGCCTTCCACAGCTGTCTGATTATCCGTATTAAACCTGCACGTCTACAAACGTCTACAAACGTTCTCATTAGAGCAAAAAACGGAATCCTTTTACTGTTAAATAATTTACAGGACGTTTTTTTTTACGCGAAGGACCGCTTTGTCCCCACGCACACCGTAGCTGAGCTGCTCCGCTTTCCCCCTGCAGGCAGCATAATAAGATCAGCAGCGTGGACGGCCGGCTGCTGAAGCCGCTCGTCGCCCTGGAGACGCTGGACCTGAGCAACAATGACCTCACCGAGCTGCGCGCCCACTGCTTTCCTGCCGGCCTGCGGATCCGCGAGCTGTGAGTGAACTAGAACTTTCTACAGAGATGTGTGGTAGGTGTGAGGGTTTAATTCTCCAGTATTAATATGCTTCAGGTTCCTGGCGAGCAATAAGATTGTCCAGATGGAGGCGGGAGCGCTGGACCGGCTCTCCAGCAGCCTGCAGGTTCTGCGGCTGAACAGGAACCGCCTGAGCCAGATCCCCATCAAAGCCTTCCAGCTCGGTCACCTCGCTCAGCTGTGAGTACCTGGACGAGGGCTGCTGATGCTTTTTACGTAGTGGATTACATCGCAATGAAGTCGGTTTTTGCTCTGCTTTGTAGCGGCTGGAAATGCTGGAGCTGAAATGCTGTATGGACGCTTTGATTTGTCCCAATGTGCAAAAATCGATAATCGAATCGTGACACCAGTCAAGGGTCACACCTCTGCGCGAGACTGACCTTCAGTCCAGCTGTAGTACCAGATACGTAAATGTCCAAACCAACTCTTCTGTTTCCATAGTAACATGCCGGGTTGTAGAAGACGTGTCTGGCCTGAGGTCCCCTCCATCCATACCTCAGCACTCGCTGCCTGGCTGTAACTGGACCCGGCTCCTTTGTAAATCAGGGCTCCCACTTTGTCTGCCCTGTGATACACGTCCCCACCCCCCCACCCCCCCGGTCCCAGTGGCCATTGTTCCCCAGGTGGCCGGAGTGACACCGAATCTCTGGCTGCTTGTGGCAACATGGAGTGTACAATGGCCGTCCTTTAGATGCTGTCGGGCGGTGATGTCACGGCTCACACACCTGGTGCTCTTGTGTGTGATGTAGCAGGAATACGATACGAATGGCCTTTTTTTGCCCGTGTTTATTTGCTGTGCTGCGCCCATGATGCTCAGCTGTCACTCGAGTGTTTGGTTCCACTGAAGGGCTGCTGTTTTGTGTTGTGGGTACATCTGTCACACTGGCTTTCAGGTGGATGATGTGGGTGTGTGCCTTGCCTGCAGGGAGCTGAGCAGAAACAAGCTGCGGATGATTGAGGGTCTGACCTTCCAGGGCCTGGATGGCCTGGAGGTGCTGAAGCTGCAGAGGAACAACATCAGCAAGCTGACAGACGGGGCCTTCTGGGGTCTGTCCAAGATGAGAGCGCTGTGAGTTCCTCAGCAAATTCATGGTCTTCAGAACAAGAATACAATACATTATAATGCAGATACTGCAGTTATAAAGAGGAAAAAGCATTTAAAAAATACAGACGCTGCGGCCGTGACTAGTAAAACATACGTTTACGATATAGAAATACAGACGATGCGGCTGTTACGCATAAAAAACACGTTAACGTTACAGAAATACAGACGATGTGGTCGTTACGGGTAAAAAGTATGTTAACGTTCCGGGTAAAAAGTACGTTAACGTTACAGAAATACAGACGATGTGGTCGTTACGGGTAAAAAGTATGTTAACGTTCCGGGTAAAAAGTACGTTAACGTTACAGAAAAACAGACGATGCGGCCGTGACTATTAAAACGTACGTTTACGATATAGAAATACAGACGATGCGGCTGTTACGCATAAAAAACATGTTAACGTTACAGAAATACAGACGATGCGGTCGTTACGGGTAAAAAGTATGTTAACGTTACGGGTAAAAAGTACGTTAACGTTACAGAAAAGCAGACGATGCGGCCGTTACGGGTAAAAAGTATGTTAACGTTACGGGTAAAAAGTACGTTAACGTTACTGAAAAACAGACGATGCGGCCGTGACTATTAAAACGTACGTTTACGATATAGAAATACAGACGATGCGGTCGTTACGGGTAAAAAGTATGTTAACGTTACGGGTAAAAAGTACGTTAACGTTACAGAAAAGCAGACGATGCGGCCGTTCCGGGTAAAAAGTACATTAACGTTATGGGTAAAAAGTACGTTAACGTTACTGAAAAACAGACGATGCGGCCGTTCCGGGTAAAAAGTACATTAACGTTACGGGTAAAAAGTACGTTAACGTTACTGAAAAACAGACGATGCGGCCGTTCCGGGTAAAAAGTACATTAACGTTATGGGTAAAAGGTACGTTAATGTTACAGAAATACAGACAATGCGGCCATTATGCATAAAAACACATTAACGTTACAGAAATAGACCATGTATGTAATGAACTTACATGAACGTTCATTTTACTGTTGAAAAACACTTATGTAATTATGCAACAATGTCTCTATTAATTTATGTAAACTAATCAATTAATAGCCAAATGATTTAAATAACGTAATTCTACTAAAATAATTATGTGTCTTGAATAATGCTCCTAATTGTTCGATGATAATCTTCAGGCACCTGGACTACAACAGCCTGAGGGAGGTGAACAGCGGTTCTCTGTACGGCCTGTCCTCCCTGCTGCAGCTCTTCCTCAGCAACAACTCCATCTCCCACATCAACCCCGACGGGTGGAGGTTCTGCCAGAAGCTGCGTGAGCTGTGAGTGACAGTCCCAGGCCCCGCCCCCTCTGGATAATAAACCCCCTTTATCCCTAAATGAGGGGCAGATTGGCAGCCCTTAAGCGCTTGAAGAGCTCGTTTTATTCACCTCTCAAAAACGTACACAGCCAAAGCGTGTAATCTTCTGTCGGGATGAATAGCCGACTTTTCCCGTTCTATGAATGAAATATTGTCCCAGTTTCCCCTCGGGCTGAGTGTTCTGTACCACACCCACACGCCGGCTTCCATTAATACAAACCACAATTAGCCTTCCGCACCTCCCTGATGGTGCCGCGCTGTGGCGGTGGGTTGATAGGGTTTTATTAGAGGGTTTTACGACGTCTCCGTCCACAGGACTGTCCCCGCGCTCGGCTCTGATTGATTCCCCTGAGTGGCCACCACCCCAAAAACTGTTCCTAATAAACTGGCCGTTTTCTAACTGCCCGCAGGAACCTGTCCTACAACAACCTGACTCGTCTGGACGAAGCGAGCCTGGCGGTGCTGGGAGACCTGCACACGCTGCGTCTGGGACACAACGCCATCGGCCACGTCACCGAGGGGGCATTCCGGGGTCTCCGGACCCTTCGCAACCTGTAAGTCTTCATGAACCCCAACAGAAAACCCTGAACTCGCCGGGCTCGATCCTGCATTTATTCGTCCTCGTCAGGGACAAACATTTTTAAAGCTCTTTCGTTTTTCCCGTTTTTGTCTGCTTGTTTGTTCCCACTGAACTTTGATCCACATGTGGCCTCCCAGGAGGATCTGAGTGGGGACAGGGGGGCGGGCGGGTCCCCGAGATCTTTCTCCAGCAGTACTGGAGGCTCGGAGTATACGAGGTGCAGTGCGAGGTGTAATAAGGGCTGTGAGGTAGGATGGTGCTACTCCATGTTTGGCTTTGTAGGCCAGCATCAGTATTTAGAACCTGATGCGTGCAGCTACTGGGAGCCGGTGGAGGGAACGTAGCAGAGGGGCGGTGTGGAGAACTTGGGAAGGTTGAAGATCAGTCGTGCAGCTGTGTGCAGCTACTGGGAGCCAGTGGAGGAACGTAGCAGAGGGGCGGTGTGGAGAACTTGGGAAGGTGCTGCTGCGTTCTGTATTAGTTGTAGAGGCCGGATGGAGCTGATTCTGGGGTTTTGGGAGCCGGTGGAGGGAACGTAGCAGAGGGGCGGTGTGGAGAACTTGGGAAGGTTGAAGATCAGTCGTGCTGCTGGTCCTGTATGAGTTGTAGAGGTCGGATGGAACATAGAGGTAGACCAGCTAGAAGGTAGTTACAGTAGTCCAGTCGTGAGGGTACTGAGGACTGATCCAGGATCTGGGTGGCCTGGGTTGGTAGATCAGGGCGGATTTATTCCGTATTTCCCCCCGTTTTCCTCCGCCGCTCTCGGCCAGCTCTAATTGAATCAGCCGGGCGGCGCAGCGTCCCGTCGGCGCGCTAAGCGGAGTGGGGGAGCTTTAATTGGAGCGCGCGTTTGGCCGGGGGTAGAAGTGCCGGAGCGGCCGGGTCCGGGGCCCGCGGGGTCAGCCCCCAGTGGCCCCGCCCTCCTGCGCCATCATTAACAAGCCGGGCCCCATTCATGGCCGGCCAGCCAGAAGGAATAGGAAATTGGCAGCGGGGGCTTTCAGGGTCTGAAAAGTCTTTTAACGGCGCCCAGACAAAGCGGAGCGCTCAGGAACGGCACCATTGTCTTCTGCCTCTTTTCTTCACAACGTTTCTTTCTTCAGGATTCAGGGAACTTTCTGTGTGTGTGTGTTTTTAATATCCGAGTATTCCAATTAAGCTCATTCCAGTTCTTCATATCCGAGTGTCTGCAGAACATGTTCTGCAGATGTAAATGTTGACTGTGAGATGTGCTGCTTCTCCCTGCTGATGGATGTGGGGACGAGAATGGGGAAACGGGCTGGGAAATGGGGTTTGTTAAGATTTTGGAAGCTGCACCTCCATCTCATCGCTCCCTCCCTTCCGCTTTTCTTCTCTCTCCACAGGGAGCTGGACCACAATGACATTTCAGGCACTATAGAGGACACCAATGGGGCCTTCGGTGGACTGGACAGCCTCAGCAAGCTGTGAGAGTCTCCCTCCATTCCTCCCTCCTTTTCTTCTCCTTCCCCCAACTCGGCATGTTGTATGGGGTCCTTTCAGAGGTCGGCCATTCTTCCTCCCCCAGCACTCCGCCTTGCCGGCAGGGGTGCGCTTATCCGCGCGGCCAACAAATTCCCACTCGTTTCCCCCAGTAGGCGCGGAGCGGCGTGAGCGATCCGAGGCTAGCGGGTGAAAGGTCACAGAACACGCTAGTGACGTATTTATGCCTCGTCACTCGTAATATTGTAATATAGGGGTGGTAGTGGCCTAGTGGGTAACACACTCGCCTATGAACCAGAAGACCCAGGTTCAAATCCCGCTTACTACCATTGTGTCCCTGAGCAAGACACTTAACCCTAAGATGCTCCAGGGGGGACTGTCCCTGTAACTACTGATTGTAAGTCGCTCTGGATAAGGGCGTCTGGTAAATGCTGTAAATGTAAATGTAATATTTAAATTGGAGCGAGAACCCAGACTGCTTCGGTCCCCGGGGTGGGGCCGTGAGGGGTCCCTCCGCCTTTCTCCCGTCCGGGGACAGGACATCAAAGTAATGGCCGCATGCTTTGTGTCTGTCCAAACGGGATCGGGAAATATGTGGTGGAGAGGATGATGGGAAAGGGGCCGTCACGCCGTCACCCTCAGAGTCAGGGGCGGGGCCAAAGGTGAGGTCTCTCTCCTGCCTGCCTCTGGCTGACCTGCGGCTCGGACGTCCCGCTGACAGGCGGCGCCGAGGCCTTTCCCCGCCTCACTGACAGAAGCTCTCCGCTCCACGGGCCCCCCGGGTACCTCCCAGCGCCATCTTCCTCCCCGCAACGCAAATGGAAGGTTCTGGACTCTAGAACAAGATATAGAACAAGTGAAATGACTCTTTTTATCGTGTTAAATATACACGGACTAGAAGGTTCCAGAACGTTGTGGTTTCAGTAAAAGTCGGTCCCTGTGATCCCTCTGGTCAGGAAACGGGGATTTCGGGAACTTCCCCCTGGATTGAAGTGTTTGGATGCTGGGGTCACCTCTGTGAATCGGGGGTCTGTTTTCTTCCTGCCGGGGGGCTGGTGGGCTTTTGAAGACCGGATTAGACCCCCAGAACGGGGCGAGCAGCTTGTTCACTGTTTGAACCCGGCTCCTGACAAGGCTACTTTTATTACTTTACAAGCCGCGTTGTCTTCCACCGCGAGGACGTGGCTCCGCCCTGTCATCGCTATTAAATTCTAATAAAGATAAAAGTGCGCTTTGAAGAGCTGCGCGCCGGGGCCCCGAATCCGCCCCTCGCCAAATCTCTACACAGTTCGGATTTCCAATACCTCCATCCCGCCGCTTATCAGATTCAGCCGCACTAATTGTTCTCTTTTCCCATCATGCCCCCCTCCCTGCGCCGCTCACCGCCGTCCTTCTGGTGTGGAAATGGCAGGACTCTGTTTGGAAACAAGATCAAGTCGGTGGCCAAGAAAGCCTTCTCCGGCCTGGAGGCCCTGCAGCACCTGTGAGTTTCCCAGCATGCCGCGCGGCCCTGCGGCGGCTGCCAAAAGTGGCTGCCTGAGAGGCCTGCTAGCGATTTAATAGCGTCTTTGTAAGCGGAGAAGCCGGCCGGCTTCGGGGGGCCAGCTGCCTCCGTCCAGGGGTGGTAGTAGCCTAGCGGGTAACACACTCGCCTATGAACCAGAAGACCCGGGTTCGAACCCCACTTACTACCATTGTGTCCCTGAGCAAGACACTTAACCCTAAGTTGCTCCAGGGGGGGACTGTCCCTGTAACTACTGATTGTAAGTCGCTCTGGATAAGGGCGTCTGGTAAATGCTGTAAATGTAAATGTCCTGGTCCCGGGGTGGAAACGGGATCGTTTGGAATCCCGTTATAATGCAGAGAGTAAATGGGGGAAAAGAGCTAAAATAGAAGGTGTGGTGGTGGTGGCCTAGCGGGTAACACACTCGCCAGGTTCACCCCACTTACTACCATCGTGTCTCCAGGGGGGGGACTGTCCCTGTAACTACTGCCTGGATACGGGCGTCTGGTAAACGCTGTAAATGTAAATAAAGACGTGTTATCTGCCATCCAGGAACCTGGGAGGGAACGCCATCCGTTCCATCCAGCTAGAGGCTTTCTCCAAGACGAGGAACCTCCAGACCCTGTGAGTTCCTATCGAGAACGGGGACGTCTGTCGGGACGTTTTTCGGGAGTTTTCACCCCCCCTCGTCTCTGCAGGGTGATCCAGAGCGACAGCTTCCTGTGCGACTGCCAGCTGCGCTGGTTCCCCGAGTGGCTGGTGGCACGGGGCTTGCAGGGCGGGGTCAGCGCCACGTGTGCCCACCCCGAGAGTCTTAAGGGCGCCAGCCTGTTCAGAGCGCCGGCCGAGCGCTTCGTGTGCGGTCAGTACCACTCCACGACCTTTAACCTTTCAAAGACACGCTGATGCCGATCAGCCTGTAAGTGACGGTGACGATGATGCTGTGACCTGCAGACGACCTTCCGAAGCCGCAGATCACCGTGCATCCCGAGTCCACCATCTCGGTTCTGGGGAAGGACGTCCGCCTGACCTGCACGGCGGCGAGCAGCAGCAGTTCCCCCATGACCTTCGCCTGGCGCAAGGACCAGGAGCTGCTGCGACACGCCCAGATGGAGAACTTCGCCCACGTCAGCACTCAGGACGGCGGGGTGATGCAGTACACCACCATCCTGCTCCTGCACCAGGTCACCTTCTCCCACGAGGGGCGCTACCAGTGCGTCATCAGCAACCACTTCGGCTCCTCCTACTCCAACAAGGCCCGCCTCACTGTCAATGGTAGGCTGACGAGGTTCGGGTCGGCTCGAGCTCGTGCACTACCATTCTTTTCCATACGATTTGCTGCTTGTAAATTAGTTTTTCGTAATTTCCTAATTGGTAAAAGGGCTTTGCATGCTGGGAATTAAGTTTTAAATGTACTTTTTTTTTTTTTTTTTATTGAAACGGTCGTTTGATGTGTCGTTGGCGTATGGTGATTTGTTTAATTATCGCGAGAGACGTAGATAAACCCTGATGACCCGCCGTGCCGCTGTTCCCACAGCCTTAAAATGATCTGGAATGTTCAGCTGTGAAAAAGCTGCGATTCCAGTGATGCAATGAATAGAATGGGAGAGGGCGGTAGTAGCCTAGCGGGTTACTACGAACCAGAAGACCCAGGTTCAAACCCCACTTACTACCATCATGTCCCTGAGCAAGACACTAAACCTTGAGTGTCTCCAGGGGGGGACTGTCCCTGTAACTACTGATTGTAAGTTGCTCTGGATAAGGGCGTCTGGTAAATGCTGTAAATGTAAATGGAACAAAATGGGGCGTCCAGTCATGGTTGCCAGACCCAGCCGTAGCATGGCGGGAATCTCTCCAATCTGGCCTGTCGGTGTGTCCAGCAGATGTGGACTGATGCCCGTCTGTAAATTACAGTTTCATTACAGAGCGTGTGTGTGTGAGTCTGTTTGTGAGCGTGTGTGAGTCTGTTTGTGAGCGTGTGTGAGTCTGTTTGTGAGCGTGTGTGAGTTTGTTTGTGAGCGTGTGTGAGTTTGTTTGTGAGCGTGTGTGAGTTTGTTTGTGAGCGTGTGTGAGTTTGTTTGTGAGCGTGTGTGAGTTTGCGTGTGTGAGCTTGTGTGTGAGTTTGCGTGTGTGAGCTTGTGTGTGAGTTTGTTTGCGTGTGTGAGCTTGTGTGTGAGTTTGTTTGCGTGTGTGAGCTTGTGTGTGAGTTTGTTTGCGTGTGTGAGCTTGTGTGTGAGTTTGTTTGCGTGTGTGTGTGTGTGTGTGTGTGTGTGTGTGTGAGTTTGTTTGTGTGTGTGTGTGTGTGTGTGTGTGAGTTTGTTTGTGTGTGTGTGTGTGTGTGTGTGTGTGTGTGTGAGTTTGTTTGTGTGTGTGTGTGTGAGCATGTGTGAGTTTGTTTGTGTGTGAGCATGTGTGAGTTTGTTTGTGTGTGTGAGTTAGTTTGTGTGAGTGTGTTTTTGTTTGTTTGTTTGTTTGTGAGCGTGTGTGAGTGTGTTTATAGTTGTGTGTATGTGTGTGTGAGCGTGTGTGAGTGTGTTTATAGTTGTGTGTATGTGTGTGTGAGCGTGTGTGAGTGTGTTTATAGTTGTGTGTGTGTGTGTGAGCGTGTGTGAGTGTGTTTATAGTTGTGTGTGTGAGCGTGTGTGAGTTTGTTTGTGTGTGTGAGCGTGTGTGAGTTTGTTTATAGTTGTGTGTATGAGTTTGTTTGTATGTGTGTGTGAGCGTGTGTGAGTTTGTTTATAGTTGTGTGTATGAGTTTGTTTGTATGTGTGTGTGAGCGTGTGTGAGTTTGTTTGTGTGTGTGAGCGTGTGTGAGTTTGTTTGTGTGTGTGAGCGTGTGTGAGTGTGTTTATAGTTGTGTGTGTGTGTGTGTGTGAGCGTGTGTGAGTGTGTTTATAGTTGTGTGTATGTGTGTGACGCTCTGCTCTCCTTCGCTCAGTGCTGCCCTCGTTCGTGAAGATGCCTCGTGACATCACCATCCGCACCGGCACCACGGCCCGCCTGGAGTGTGCCGCCAAGGGCCACCCGACTCCGCAGATCGCCTGGCAGAAGGACGGCGGCACCGACTTCCCCGCTGCCCGCGAGCGCCGCATGCACGTCATGCCCGACGACGACGTCTTCTTCATCATGGACGTGAAGCCGGAGGACATGGGCACGTACAGCTGCACCGCCAAGAACACGGCGGGCACCGTCTCCGCCAACGCCACCCTCACTGTGCTGGGTATGGCTCTCTCTCTCTCTCTCTCTCTGTGTGTGTGTGTGTGTGTGTGTGTGTGTGTCTGGGGGGGGGGGGGGGGTTGCCAGTGGAATGTTGTTTTGTTTGCTGCAGCTGTGGCCTTGTGCTGGGGGCTAAAGGTCAAAGGTCAGCAGAGAGGTCGCCTAAGGGGCACGAAACTCACAGAGCTTTGTGTGTCACCATTTCTGGGACGTTCTCTGAGAGGGGGTGTTGGGTGGTGGCAGGAAGTTGTGCACCCTCCCTCTCCAGTTGAGATGGGGGCGGGGTTAGTAGACATGTATTTGATTTTAGATCATATTCATATTTTAGATCATATTCAGGATCCTATTCATATTTTAGATCATATTTTTAGATCATATTCAGGACCATATTTCCATATTTTGGATCATATTCAGGACCATGTTTCCATATTTTTAGATCATATTTAGGACCATATTTCCATAGTTTTGGATCATATTCAGGACCATATTTCCATATTTTTAGATTATATTCAGGACCATATTTCCATATTTTTAGATTATATTCAGGACCATATTTCCATATTTTTAGATCATATTCAGGACCATATTTCTATATTTTTAGATCATATTCAGGACCATATTTCTATATTTTTAGATCATATTCAGGACCGTATTCATATTTTTAGATCATATTCAGGACCATATTTCCATATTTTTATATTATATTCAGGACCATGTTTCCATATTTTGGATCATATTCAGGACCATATTTCCATATTTTTATATTATATTCAGGACCATATTCATATTTTGGATCATATTCAGGACCGTATTTCCATATTTGGCTGTGTTGTCGTACAGAGACGCCTCACCTGGCGCAGGACCTGGAGGACAGGAGCGTGGTGGTGGGGGAGACGGTGGCGCTGCAGTGTAAGGCCCTGGGCAGCCCCGCCCCCCGCATCACCTGGCTGCGCGGCGACGAGCCGCTGCGCCCCGGCGACCGCCACCACTTCACCGCCGGCAACCAGCTGCTGATCATCCGCAGCGCCGCCCTGGACGACGCCGGCCGCTACACCTGCCTGATGTCCAACACGCTGGGCACCGAGCGCGCCCACTGCCAGCTCAGCGTCCAGCGCCGCGCCCACGCCTGCCTGGCCGCGCCCGGCCCCAGCACCATCACCGTGGGGATCATCGTCATCGCCGTGGTAACCAGCATCGTGGTGACCTCGCTGGTGTGGGTTTGCATCATCTACCAGACGAGGAAGAAGGGCGAGGAGTGCAGCATCACCAACACTGGTCCGTCTCCATGGAAACGGGCCGCCTGCAGTACACCACCGCGGCGTTTTCCTTCTCTAACCTTCTCCGTGTGGTTCTCCTTGCAGATGAGACAATCATCCCTCCTGACGTCCCGAGCTACCTGTCCTCGCAGGGAACGCTGTCCGAGCGCCAGGACGTCTGTGTCCGGGTGGAGTCGAGTGCAGGGTCCCAACCCAACGGCCACATCAACTCTAACGGTACGTCTTCCTCGCTTCTGAAGATCATGTTTTGAGGGTGTATCCTGGTGAGATACTCAAAGTTCTCCACACGTTCCTGCAGCCTTCGATGGGCCTGTCTGCACTGACTGTCTGGAGAACTTCTCCTCCAAGCCCCCAGAGTTCATCCAGCAGGAGCTGGACTACCAGAAGAGCCACCCTCCCACGGGGTACAGCAGCGTCCCCACAGAAGACATGATGGGCACCCCCAATGGTGTCCGAAGGGAACCTCAAGCCCCGACCTTCCCCAGCAACCACGACCGGATATGTCCTGGTGGCCCAGAAGGTGAAGCAGATGAAGACTCCTCCACTTACTGCATTATTACTCCATACGTCAACTTTCATTTTTCTTCTCAGGTTCCTTCCACCGACATGGTCAACCACCCTCTCTGTCCCTGTCACTCGTCACCGACTGTGGGTCAGAGGTCACACAGACTCTCCTGTCCAATGGACACGTTCCCCGAGACGCCCTGAGCGACTGACGCTGTCCCCACCCCTCTTTCTCTGCACTGAGAGCTGCTACCTCAGACCGGGAGGGGCGCCGAGGAGGAGGGAGGAGGGGGCGGAGCTTGTGCGGGCGCGGTTCCACGCGAGCGTTGTGGCTGTATATAAATCCTTAAATCTTCCCAAGGGAGCTTTCATTCGTAGAAAAATGTCTTGCATTTGAAGCATGCAAATGTGGGGAATATTGTACAGCGGGAGGGTGAGTGCTAGTGTCCCATAAAGATTGTACATAAGAGTTTTCATATATGAATATATAAAAAAAATATATAACTTTTACAAAGAGTATTTTGGTTTTATTCTGTGCATGAATAGAACGGAGTGATGCTTTTTTTAATAATGAAAATCAACTGTGGTGCCTTAACACATGAACAAAGAACGCAGGAACCCGAACCCCAATAATGGACTTTTTAAAAAAAAAAAAAAAAAAAAACAACTCCTGCATTCTGTCACTTTTTTGAAGGAAGAGATTCGATATATTTGTGAAATTTTTAAGCACTTTGCTCCGATTTTAAGTTTTTAAAATGCAGATAAAAGGTGGAATCAGGTCTCTTCCATCTGTTACAGTACCGAGTTCTCCCCTCCGTTCTTCTAGAAGCTTCAGACATGAACGCGGCTTCTTCCAAAAGCAACTCTGGTTTCCTTTAACGACAAGAAAGAAGCGCGACGTTGCCAAACTCGAAAAGGGAAAAAGCTGAGACCTGGACTGACTTGAAAGGAAGGGACATGGGACCTTGCAGGCAGGAAACGGGACTTTTATTCTGTGAAGATGCTAACTTGTGAAACGTAGTCCTACCAAATGTGAGCTGACCTCTGGTTCCTTTTTTTTCTTTTTAATGTCTCACTTTAATTTATTTTAAGAGAGAGTAAAAGTCCTCTAAACGTGGTGTCTAACATGGCTTGTGTTTCATTATTAAAGTCACATTTGCTACTTCAAATGAAGCTTCTCTCTCGTGTTCTGTTTTATGGAGAAAATAATATGGATATTGTAGGTTCTGTAGGGTTTAAGGACAAGTTACTCCTTCTGCTGCACAACCTTCTTCCAGATGGAGGTTGAAGTTGAGCGTTATAGTAATTTCAGACAAAGTGGGTGAGGTCCTGGTCCATCGTTTTGATGTACAGGACGCTGTGATGGAATGATGCAGTCATGGTCTTAAGATGCTGCAGTAAATGACAGTTCTTTTGGGACCAGATACATGTGTGTAATGGTGAAACGCACTCCAGATATCTGCAATAGTTCCTCCTGTGAAGACCGGGGCTCTAGATTAGACCAAACATCTTCATCGTACACATCCATGTGGGTCCCTTGTAATGTTCTGCATGTTCTCCGGTTGTCCAGTCGGAGGCGGAGAGAACACATTCCAGATTCCTGCCTGCTGATGACGACAGGGCTGGAATGGCCACCAATGTCCCCCCCAGCAGGATGGTGACAGGCCTGACAAGGATCCACACCTGTGGCCTCATTTGTCTCCAGGAGAGTGGCATAATGGTAGAGGTTCCTCAAGGTTAAGTCAAGATAGGATTTACTCAAGGATCTCATGGGCGAAAAGCCTGAATTACAGAAGGTCATGTAAAGGGTGCAAATGTGGACCTCGGATTCAAATCCAGGCCTTGTTTTCAGATCTTTCATGATGACTGGTGTCAGACCTTCACACCTTAAAGACCCTGAGATGATGGTGAACAAAAAAGCCCAGAAAGCAGCAGTTTGAAAAGAACAACGTTTAATGTGGAAACCATGCAAAGGTGGTCATACAGCAGATACGTGAAGTCCGGTCCACGCCACCAGGTGTCCATCTGCGCCCACAGGAGGACCAGCTCAGACTGGGACCGCACCTTCACCCGTCCGCCCAGCAGTCAGAGCAGGGTGTGGCGGACCTTCTCGTACGCCCCCAGGAAGATGAACCCGCCCACACTAATGAACGTGATCCTGGGAACGCTACCTGCGAAGAGCCTGGGATGGACACACGTGCAAAGTTGATGAGAATGAGGAGCTCCCTCAATGACAGGAAGGTGACGGGGGGCGCAGCCGGCCTGCGGAACCGGGGTTCTGCTTGCTCCCACAGCTGTTTTCGGTGTTAAAGCCGGCCCCCGGGGGCCAGCCAGCATGACTGGGAACGGCCCGCTCTCTCTCTCTCTCTCTCTCTCCCCTCAGGAAGGAACCGGGTTGCATCGGGAATCGCTGGGAGCTGTGACCATGAGGTGACCGGAGCACCGGAGTCCACGTTTCGAAACGGGGTCACAAGCGGCCGGCCGCCAATACGTCAGTTTCGCCAACTGCCAATGTCGGGATCTCCGAACTATTCCGGCCATTCCGAGCGCGCTTCGGAGCGCCGCCGTGTGTAAACGCTGCACCTGGAACAAGTCAGCAAGGACGCATGTGTCCCCGGCTGCGCCGCGCTGCGACTGGGGGTCAGTGTCGGTTTTTAATCTGTAGCCACGTCACTGCTGTAGCTTTCGGGGACACGTTTAAGTCCCTTCCTGTCCCTGTCCCTGGGGCTCTGACTCGGCACAACACGTCACCTCCAGTCACTGTTAATAAGGCTAAAAATAAGCGATCACTTCCCAGAGATCTGGAACCCGAGCTGGCCGCGTTCAGGGTCCGGCGTGGGGGCGTGGCCAGACCCTGACCGCTGCAGCGAGGGGTCGGATCGGGACTCCGGGGCTCTGCGGACACATGGAAGCATTTTCTGGCCTCGCTGGGCCGATTGAAGCCTCGCCCCGTACTTTCAGTCTAAATTCATATCGGAATACCCAGCACATTTCCCAGAATTCCCCTGGCTGGTCAGCTGCCAGTCTCGGCAGTATGTGTGGAATATTTTCAGACCACCTACCAGCCAATCACAACTGAGGGCGCCAGACTTACCCAGACACGCCCCGACTCCGCCACACTCCGTACAGGACCGAGGGGAGGCTGCCTCTGGCCACGCTGGAGCCGGCCTGAGGGGACAGAGGGGACGAGTGAAGGACCATTAACGCCTCATTAACGCCTAATAATCAGAATCATGTAAATAATAACACGTTTATTAACGTTGTAGAACGTCCATTTCAGACATGTTCTACCAGGGATTTACACGCCCGCGGCGGGAGACGGATGAGGGTGTCACCGCGTCCCCAGTGTTTGTTCCTCACATTCGGTCTGGGAGGCATCAGCAGACAGGAGTTTTAAACACGGCGTCGTACCTTCGCCAGCATGATCCTGGTCTTCGCTACGTCCAGTGGCGTGGTGACAAATGCAGCTACTGCACCTGAGTGCGCGCACACACACACACAGACACACACACACACACACACACACACACACACAGACAGAGATCAGGGATGTGGAAACTCTGCAGCTGCTGACACTGGCTGGTGTGGTGGAGATAAATCCAGTGAACTGACACACCGACTGAGGTCAGGAGACCAGGAAACATCTACCCACCCCGACCTGAACATACACCATTATTACAACACAAAACCTCAACATCATGTGCTTCAGTCGGACCCGCCCCTTCTGGACCAAGACCCCACCCACCTCTCCACTCCAGGCCAAGTTGGAATGATGTGAAGGACACCCCTAAACCTGCTCAGAAGGCCCCAAAACAGGAAGACTGTTATATAATATGGATTATGGATGCTGAGTGTGAACGGAGAAGAAGCCAGGAGGGATGGAGCACTGGAACACCGAGAGGCTTTTAAATCACGTCTCATAGTTGAACGAACCGGGTCATCGCGACCTGGGTGTGTGTGTGTGTGTGTGTGTGTGTGTGTGTGTGTGTCTAATAGTCTACAGAAGAGGCTGCGTCACATCACTAATGGCACTTGGTCACACACGGAGCTTCTTCATAAATCACAGAAGACTCAATAAAATATTGAGAAATGTGTACAAATTAAATGTGAGCAGAAATCTGCTGGTGTGTGTGTATGTATGTATGTATGTGTGTGTGTGTTTGTGCATCGGTTTTCATATAATTGTGTGTGAAACCAGTTGCTAGAATCAATGAAATCTGTGCATGTATCTGGTTTTTGTGTATATAAAGTCCCTGAAAAGTCTTTTCTCTCGTGTTCTCTCAAGTGCCACTATAAATACACAGTACAGGCCAACATTCAATGTGGTTTCTTTATCTTCATGACCATTTACGTTGGTAGATTCTCACTGAAGGCATCAGAACTATGAATGAACACATGTGGAGTTCTGTACTTAACAAAAAAAGGTGAAATAAGTGAAAACATGTTTTATATTGTAGTTTCTTTGCTCTGATTACTGCTTTGCACACTCTTGGCATTCTCTCGATGAGCTTCAAGAGGTCGTCACCTGAAATGCTTCTCCAACAGCCTTGAAGGAGTTCCCAGAGGTGTTTAGCACTTGTTGGTCCAGCTCACCCCAAACCATCTGGACTGGGTTCAGGTCCGGTGACTGTGGAGGTCAGGTCTCCACTTTTTGTTAAGTACAGAACTCCACATGTGTTCATTCATAGTTTTGATGCCTTCAGTGAAAATCTACCAACGTAAATGTTCATGAAGATAAAGAAAACACATTGAAGGAGAAGGTGTCCAGACTTTTGGCCTTTCTAATCAAGAAATGTCTAATTTTATTCCCAACAGCTTTTGTAATAATGTTTCAGTGCAAAAAGAAACAGTCACAAAGTATTCTGATATTGGAAGCCTGGTAAAGCCCATTGAGTCAATTTTTGCAAGGCATTTTTGCCCGGGGGGCAGTGTGTGGGGACGGTGCTTTGCTCAGTGGCACCTTGGTGGCACCTTGGCGGATCGTGATTCGAACCGGCAACCTTCTGATTACGGGGCCACTTCAGGACATCATGAGGCTGGTGAGACGTCGCCATCAAGCTGTCATTGTGGCAAATGGTGGAAACACCCGCTACTGACAATGTCAATTGTTGTTATTTGGGGTGATCCCTGTCCCTGTCTACATTTTTGGGGTAATAAATATTAAACTGGTGCATCTTGAAAATTGTGTTTCTTCTCATACATTATTAGTAATATCAAAGGGAGCTTTGAATTACAATTCAGAGCAAATAGGAAGAGCACTCCTGAAAATAACAATGTCCCTAACTTATTGTGAGTAGAGTATATATTTTTTATGTATATTTGTGTATCTGTTATATATATATATATATATATATATATATATATATATAAATATAAATGAGAGAGAGAGAGAGAGCTCAGCCAGGTGTGGTGGCTTGCGGCCATGCTCTGGGTCCTGCGGGTGTCATGTCCTCTGCATGACGCCACTGCAGCGCGTCTCAGCCGCTCTGAATTATGGGTCCCGCGTGGAAACCAGCACAGGAGGTCAGACAGCTGGGATGGACCCCGTCCCCACTGACCGTCCCCTGCAACTCCGCCTTCAGCCTGACTACATTTTCTATACAACAGCCAATCAGGCGCGAGTGACAGCGACCGATCGGCCGACCTGCTGGAATGGAACGTGAATCCAGAACACTCCGTCCCCTCCCCGTTTCCCAGGGATCCACATAATCCTCCCCACCTGCAAACGCTCCACACAGCGCAGCCTGCCAGGAGTGGACGGGGCGACCTTCCCTCCACGACCACAGACTCTGAGGGAGAGAGAGGGAGATGTTCTTCACAGTTCAACCACAACATTCTACTACACTGAGATTAAACCCAGGATGATGTTCATTTTACATCAATTCTGGAATATGCCAGGTGATTATTTCACTATTTATGGACCAGACCTGACAGGATTAGTGTAAAAAACAGCATTCACCCAATTTACTGCCCATATTCAATAACGCTGCAATATTTCACGTGTGAGGGCGGGCCGACGCGACAGAGGAACCTTCAACCCAGCTGAAGTCTGGTGATGAAGCTGCACTCCCAGGTGAAGGTCATTCCATTCTACATCATGCTGAGCAGGAACGCTTCAGAACATCCAGAACCTCCAGAATCGAGCTCGTGTTCATGTTCCAGTCAAAAGGAAACTTTCTCTCTGGGCAAATTCCTGGAATATTAATGGTGTCCCAGCCAGTCTTGTTTGTTTGTGTGTGTGTGTGTGTGTGTGTGTGTGTGTGTGTGAGAGAGAAGGGCGGGGCTGCAGGTGATCTTGCACCTGTGAGCTGCTGATCAGCCTGAGGGCAAAAGCAAGTGAAGCAAAGCATGAAATTATTGTAAATATTTCACACCCACCCACACACAGTATTCATATATTTGTGGGAATCTTGCACACCACAGTAATACAGGGTGTGTGTGTGTGTGTGTCAGGACTGAGCTGGGGAGCATCGTGTGTGTTTCATTAGTGTGCAGATTAAAAGGAATAACAAATTGAAAGCAAATCTGAGCACACACACACACGCACGCACACACACACACACACCTGGACAGAGGAGTGTGTCATGGGTCAGTTCTGGGGCGTGGTGAACTTATGTTGCCATGGTGATGTTGCGAGACAGAGGAACACACACAGGTGACTTGTGTTCCATGCCGTAGATGCACTGACTTCTTCAGAAACAGATCAGGTTCACGTGGTAACCTGGTAGCCCCGCCCCCACGTGCAGATTGGCAGATTAGCAAGGAGAAATGGCGGAAGGCGGAGCTACAGACCTCCAGCAGCAGCAGTTTCACATAGTCAACAACGTCTTCTTGGTTGACGTGACTGAGGCCAGCGTTAGAGATGGAAGAACCCAACATCTGCTGGATTCCAGAGCTTTTTTCAAATGTGAGAAGATGCTGAAGAGCCTCATGGCGAGTTTCATCCAAACGAGCACTTCACTCCACCCAATCATAAACCATCTAATGACCAAGGAAAAATGAGCAGAAACACCAGAAACATTTTTCCTACTCTGATCAACTTCCTGCTGAGAAGATGTTACATGTGAATTCTGGTTAAAAGTGTACATGGTCAGATGAACACTGGGAGCTGGAAGGACATCAAACATTTGGCTTCAAACAGCCAAAAACAGTCCAATCCATGAAGTGGCGCACAAGATCTGATGTGTTCCCACTGGAAAGTGTTCCTGCTGGCAGATGTTTGTAGAAGAACACAAAAAGGCCTTCAGCTGAGACTCGGCTGTCACTTCACGCCTCTGTGGCCGTTATGGAGCGCGGTTCTGCACCAGCTTTGTGCAGATGGCCTGGAGAGAATGTCTTTGAA
This sequence comes from Denticeps clupeoides, assembly GCF_900700375.1. Lineage (NCBI taxonomy): Eukaryota > Metazoa > Chordata > Actinopteri > Clupeiformes > Denticipitidae > Denticeps > Denticeps clupeoides. The sequence goes on along the minus strand of NW_021630084.1, from coordinate 287,656 downwards.
AGTGTGACAAGAAGGGGGGGCCATGAAAAGACGCCTCTGATTCTCAGAGAGGAACGTGGTTCCGTCACCCCACAGCTGCCAGCACCATTGTCCTCCGCACCAGGATTCCGGGCGGCTGGACCTTCCACTCCAACGTGACTGGAATCTTCTGTTTTCGCTTCAGAGACGTGATGTCATTCGCAAAATTGAGCCGCGCTGAGCCCGGGCCCCGGGGCCGAGGCTGCAGACGAAGCGGGCGGGGCAGCGGGGTCACTACAGGCGACGGCTCCTTCAAATCAACCCTGCGGTGGCCACGGCCGTAAACATGCCAGAGGAGCGGCGCTACGTACCTTCAGGTACTCCCACAGCGGGAACTGGACCAGGGAGAACGGGATCTGCAAAAGGACATAAAAAGACGTCTCACAGAACCGAAGATGGAAAAGACGTGAAACACGTGAGGTTATAAACCTAAAAAGTGACAAAACCAGGGAGCTTTTGCTGTGATGGCAGCATTTACATTTACCGCATTTACCAGACGCCCTTATCCAGAGCGACTTACAGTCAGGGTGACAGTAGTGACAGTGTCTTGCTCAGGGACACGATGGTAGTAAGTGGGGTTTGAACCCAGGTCTACTGGTTTATAGGCGAGTGTGTTACCCACTAGGCCACTAGCACCCCATTTCACCCTCTAGTCTTCTGTCCACCAGTTTCCAACAGTCCTGGAGGTTTATTATACTGAACTCCTTCTGATCATTCACTCATGTTAATGATCATCTCATCGAGCGGCTGACGGGGATGACGATGGTGAACAAAGCCGCCATGAAGGTGAAAAGGGGAAAAAAATGATTCATCAAACACTTCTCAAAGTGCCCCTAGAATGGGAGTTTCAGTCCTGATGGACAGAGAACATCTCCCGTTACACCCCGCACACGTCACCACGTCACCACGTCACAAGGTCACTACGAGACGTTACGGGGGTGCAGGCGAGGCGGTGGCGAATGCGGGCGTTAAACGAAATTGGCCGTGGCCCAGAGACCTGTGCCATATAATGTTGGGGATCAAGGTAAGCGAGGAGCCATATTTAAACCGGTTTTACAGTGGTGAAAGAGATTTTGAATTACGATGATATCAGATGCAATGACGACTCGACTCATTACTCACTAGCAGATCACTGAAAATAAAACAGCTTCTAACTTTTCAAAGATAATAACGGTCCAAATCTCCTGGATCTGTTTGGAATTTGACGTTTCCTGGTCTGCACCTGGTCACCCGCTGGAGAACCATGCTTCAGTTTAGGGGAGCGTGGAGTTCGAGGCACAGATGACGCACACTCGTACTTTACACACTCGTAGCAGCCTGAATGAGAACTTCTGAGACATCCTTCAATCCACAAGCTCCTCAAACATCTGTGTGTGTGTGTGTTTGAGGGGTGGAGCTTCACACATGAATGTTAGATGTGTCTCCGTGTGTGTGTGACATTATCATTCCCTGTGACCGTCAGGGAGATAAAGACCAAGTTTCTTGTCACTTTGTCCCATGGGACGCGGCGGTGAGGACATTAGTATTCTGGTGGGCCCTCGTCTGACGTGGAGCGTAACGCGCGTCGATATAAAGTGAAGCTGAACCTGATCACCGAGGCTGCGGCCACCTGAAATTTGACTTTAAATGGCTTTAATAGGGCAGCCGTGCCGTCTGCATTCTGATGAGAAGTCCAGATCCAATCAGGAGGCGTGTCTGGAGGCGGTGAGAGCACACACACACACACACACACACACACACACACACACCAGCCGGAGGACAGCTGGACACAGACCCAGACGAGGAACCTCCCTCAGACCTCAGCAACACAGGTCTGAACGTCCAGGAACGTCCAGTGGAAGTCGGAACGGTTTCTGGCACTTCACTCGTTGGAAAGAGAGTCTCAGGAGGAATTTTTGGAGATTCGTGAGGAGAAACATCAGCTCCAGCGTGAGGGGAGGGAACAGAGACTCATAAAGGGGGGAGGTTGAGCAACAGGACGCAGATGGGACTCAGATGGTGAAGCAATCAGCGCGGCCTGATTCAGCAGAACACGGCACGGACCATCACATGAGAAGAAAACAGAGCATCTTCACCCAGGACCCTTTCTAAAGATCGCCAGTAACGGTTCTCCAGGTTTATGGCCTCGGGTGTGGTCATTCTTCTGGGTTCTGGTTTTGCAGGTGCTGGTCTTGTCCAGCCAAGACTGTCAAAAATCACATCTGTCCATTCCTTTCAACCTGCAGGTCAGCCCCTGCAGATGAAAGGCAATTTCGAGAAGAAAGTGTAAAATATGGTGGGCGGGGCTAAAGAGAACTGATGTCTCCACCTTTACTCTCATTTTTAATTTCTCCATATATGGGGTCACAGCAGTGAACACCACGCCCCCCACATACCTCGGGGTCAGGGGTCGACGCTGAACAGGTGTGAGTTGGAGAGGACGTTCTCCAAGCTCTCTTTTCTCTTGCCAGGCCACAGAATTGCGGCTGGATGGCTGATTAATTCTGAATTTGGTTGGAGAGGAATTTGTTGTTGGGTCTAAGCTGGGATCAATAAATCACAGAACACCACCGGATCATCAGCTAAGTCGGAACGTGAGCAATTAACCACGGCGGTCCATCCCCCCCAAAAACTCTGTTCTCTTTCATCGGCACGGAGCCAAATCAACCTCCAAACGTCCTGAATGCTGAAATCACACTCCACCCACTTCGACACACACACACACACACACACACACACCAGATCAGTGGAGAATCTCAGCACAGAGCTCACAAACACAGAATGGCTGTAATGGAGGGGCGTGGCATTCTGAGGAATCATCGTAAGTGCTAATCCAATTTCAGAAGAAGATTTGATCTCGTTCCTGTGGGACCCAGACATTTTACTCCTGTTCAGGTATTTGTGTGTGTGTGTGTGTGTGTGTGTGGGTGTAAATGTTCATCAGTGCACATGACCGTAACCGGAGAGCTGAGGCTCCACCCTCTCCAAGCTGCCCCGCCCACGTCGTGCGCTCGCCAGCAAATTCCACCTGACGGCTCAGAACGCCTCGGCCTGCAAAAGTGTGTTTAAACAAGCAGAACCCCAGATCCCACTCCGGAATGTCTCCCTCGGCCAATCACGGCGCAGGCCACCTCCGGTCCCATCAGCCTGCAGTGCTGCACCAGGCAGGACGAGCCAATAATATTCCTGACAAATTAAGACTTGTCTTGAGGTGTGTGTGTGTGTGTGTTCGGAATCAAAATGCTGGCAGGCAATCAGGAGAACAATTCCAACACGATGAGAGAAACCGTTCCCAGAAAAAAAGGGCAAAATATTTATGTCGTGCGGTTCGGAAAAAAACGCCGAGCTGCAGCCGCAAGTGACGGCGTTCCACGCGACAATCAAACAAACAAGACAAAGTGCCGCATCAAGCTGCTACCAGTTCACACACACACACACACACACACACTTCAGAGCACGCTGAGTCCTGGAGGTTTAGACCGTTATTATCTTTGAAAAGTTAGAAGTTAGAGTCGAGTCTTCATTGCATCTGATATCATCATAACTGATTAAAAAAATGTATGAATGCAATAAACGAGTTCCCGCTTCATCATGACACGTGATGCCCCGAGAGGCAGGAGGACGTTCAGAGATGTTGTTTTTTACGGAACTCCCCAGACAGACACCAGAAGTATCTGCTCGCTGCTCCTCTCCATGTTATTTCTGAAGTTCTCACAGACATGACTTCCTCCTGTCAATAGGCCACATGGCCAAGTGTAGCACAGCATCTCCACCCCAGACCCACTGGTGCTGCTTTTCTAAATGTGTCTAGATCCAGATCATTCTGTACTCATCATCTCAAAGATCTCCCATCAGAAGAAAAGACAGAGGGAAGGAGGGAGGGAGAGAACACGGACACAGCAGCGTTCCAAGAATCCAATTACTGACCCAGAAAAAATCTAAACAAACACACACACACCAGAATAAGATCTGGTTGGATTATGGAGGTCAGGACTCTGAGGAACATGGACGGAACCAGAACAACAAAACTCCCTCAGGCTCAGCGGTGCTGCAGACAAACACTCCATGTATGGAACTCCCTCCGTCCCACACAGCTGATTCAGCGGCGTCCTGACACCACCTCCACAGGGCAGCGTCTCCAGCAGGTGCAGCCCACCTCCTGGTCCATGCATGTGTGCCCCCCCCAAATAAGGTTTAAATCCACAGGTTCTAACGAATTTACAGCACACAGCTCTGCTTTCTCCTCGACCCTTTTCAGGTGCAGCGTCTCCTGCACGTCTCATTAAAACGTGAGGAGTTCAGAAGGTTGAGCAGATCTTGGAACCAAAGTGAAGTCTAGGGTCAAGGTTGGAACCGAACTTTCAACTGTTAGACAGGAAGTGTCTTAATCGTCAGCATCTTCCTGGAGACGTCCTCACCTCGTCAACCAGCGCCAACCAGCTGATTTATCACAGCCAATAGGATGAGAGGAGCCCAGCCAGGTCTCACACACATTCCTGCTCGGGTCAGAGGTCATCGGGCCATTTGGAGAGCCCCACTTACCCAGTCCAGAATGTCCACGCAGACCCCCACAGCCCCTTCTCCTCGCCGCGGCATTAACCTTTATTGGAAACACATGTGACCGCGATGGTTGGCTTACATTGTATTTTTGGTGACATATCACTACCGACTGGGAGTAGAATCAATGACAATCAGCTGCGGCTTAAACCCCAAAACACGCCCCATCCAAACCCACTCATATCCGAGCCGGGACAGCAGCGTCCCACCGAGACGGAGAACGAGGGAACACGCCGACCAACAGCCTGTCAGGCCTGATGAGAACCAACCGGCACGACTCCACCACAACACACAACCTGCAGGGCCTGATAAATCACGGCAAGGCGGCGAACAGACGCTGGTCCCGTACGAGTCCCTCGCCAGAGCTGATTGTCTCTCGGGTCTGGGGCGCATGTGGATTACATGAGCAGTGATTTAGGGGCGAATATAAAGTTACAGTGCAGGGTGCTGCAGTAGAGTCACGTACCGTATACCACGCACCACAGTGTCCCTGGCGTGGAGCACGAACTCCATCCTGTCCACCACCCACCATATGAAGCATGTATACAGTGGACAACAACATTTATTTCTACATGAAAACAGGGACTTATGAGCAGAAGAGATCCCTGCTGTGTGGGTCTGTGCTCCATATGGACCAGGGACAGCCTGATGGCAACACGCTAATGAAGACACGCGTCCAGGTTCTGGGAAGAACCGTCCCTTCAGACACATGGTGTAAAATATCGCCCTCATTTGCCGGGTGAAAAACCAAACGTCCCACCCGTCCACCGTCCACCCCTGGCAGCCAGGATCAGATGAGCGAATGTGGACCAGAGAGGACATCTACAGAGTACGAGCAGAGTGGTCCCTTCAAATTCAAAACCACAGCATTGCAAATATTGCAAGTATACACTGAACCAATATGCAAATATGTGGAAGGTGTGGAAGTCCAGAAGTGATTGACAGTGAAAGTGCTTTAGTGTATTAGTGTTACGTCCTTAAAGTGTTGTGTTTGTTGAGAGCTCGTATTATTACATTAAATATAACACTGTAATCCCATTTTCACCATTATATTAAATTACAGTAATACGCTGTTACGTTTTTCGTGCGAATACGACAGAAGGAGCTGCAACTCCTCCTCCACCCGCCCGAGCAGAACGTGCTGCGAGCGCCACGCTGCAGCAAAGTAAACTGTGGGTTAATCCAGACAAATTGGGCTGGTGCCGCACGGGCCCCGAGGGCGACGCTGCCTCGCGTCGGGTGGAGGAGGGCCGCCCGGACCTGCTCAGAGAGAATTCCCACGTGCTCCACGCGGCGAGCTTCCGCACCTCAACGCTGCAAGTCCTCCAGGCCACCAGCTCACCTTCCCACTCATCTCTGCCCAGAAGAAGCGCTGATGCTCAGGAGCCCATGGAGATTCGGGGAACGTGTTACGCAAGGAACGCCAAGCCCATAAATCATCGGGGCTTTTGTTCTGCTGAGCCGCCAGCACCCCGTAGTGCAGGTGAGGGACCTGCCAGGAGGTGGTGAAATCAGAGCGAAGATGGACGGGTGGCACGGCTGTCAGAACAGCAGGATGTCTCGTGTAAGACAAGTGTCGTCATCATTGAAAGATTTAGGACCATTTAGAAATGTAAAAGGGGACAAAATACGTATATAATATTTTAAATGACAAACAGGTACAATATGGCAACCTGAGACATTATTTTTGAGTGATATTACACTCAAACATAACCCATATTAATAACAACAATAAATATATAAAAAGTTATATCCTTTGTCTGACCCCTAGTGGCTAAAGTGCTCAATGTGACAGAAAGTGAAGTGATTGTCACATGTGATACAGCACACAGTGCACACAGTGAAATTTGTCCTCTGTATTTAACCATCACCCTGAGTGAGCAGTGGGCAGCCATGACAGGCGCCCGGGGAGCAGTGTGTGGGGACGGTGCTTTGCTCAGTGGCACCTTGGCGGATCGGGATTCGAACCGGCAACCTTCTGATTACGGGGCCGCTTCCTTAACCGCTAGGCCACCACTGACCCAATGTTGATGAACACCAGTTTCAAAAATAGTTTCAAAAGCCGGTCGCTTTCAATTAAGACACTAAAATTCTGAGCATCTCGACAGGCAACCAAGTAGATTCATCTTTTCAGAGCCCCTTCAGGACGACTTGCATCCAGAAAATTACTAATTAGGTGGATTAGATGGATAAAACGAGGGCGGAAAAAAAAAATCCTACATCTTAATTTCTCCAGAAATCAAAACGTTTTAGAAAAAGACGCTGCAGCACAACACACAGTGACACGGTGAAACGTGTCCTCTGTATTTAACCATCACCCTTGGTAAGCAGTGTCCACCATGACAGGTGCCCGGGGAGCAAGGTTATTATAGTTAACGAAAACGAACGATAAAACTAAAACTAGAATTGAAAAACCATTTTCATCAACTGAAATAAAGAGTTAAAGAAAAAAAAAAACCAAAACTAACTGAAACTGTTTTGTGTGTATACAAAACGAACGATTATTATAGCAAAAACGTCCTTCATTTTCGTCTTTGTAATAAGCCTTTTGGGTTGAATTAAAATCTATTTACTTCACGCTGCCAGTTTTAAGCCAGGTGTTTGTCCAGTATGGTAACACGTGGTCTGTGACGTCATGTGTCCATAGTCTGTCCGTGACGCCGCCGGCTAGCCTGGTGGCTGCAACGAAAGTCGGAAGAAAGCGGCAGAGTCCTATTTGGGATTTCTTTGATTATGACAGTGTCAAAAATAAAAGTAAGTGCCTTGTTGTAGAAGCAGGTGATACAATATGTGGAATATTTCCCAAGGGGAAAAACCCCACGAATCTGAAAGTCCATTTGAAAAGCTCACACAAAAAGGCGAACCAAGAGTACCTGGACAAGCCAGCCTCTCGCCCGCCCTCCGCCGAAAGAGAAGCGGTAGCCAGGCCAGGTAACATGGGAAAGGAACGTGATACGAGACCTTCATCAAGGGGACCTCAGTGGCACCTTGGCGGATCGGGATTTGAACCCTCAACCTTCCGATTACGAGTCCATTTTTCCGTACCTGCTAGGCCACCACTGAGCCAATTACATAACATATGCATTACATAACGAACAGTAATATTGGGTCTGTGCCCCGTTCAAGAAGCTCAGTCCAGGGCTAGGCCTTAATTAACACTTATTACACAATCATGTGGTGGGAGGCTTTATTTAGTGGCTATAAAATTCATCCTTGGACCCCCACCACGTCTGTACGGTTCTGAATTCAGACCTCAGTTATTGTTGAAGGTGGAGATAAAGGTGGAGCGACGTGTCATTACCTCTCTGAGCACGGTGCTCCCGTAGCCTCGATAAAGCCCGCGGAGACCCTGGGTGAGGGATGAAGTGAGGTTAGATGGGCATGCAGGAAATGCAGGATGGACAGTCCTCCAGGGAAGGGGGGGGTTACCTCCTCTCTCAGGGTGGACAGCAGCACCCGGTAGGTGTTGGTGGAGGGAGACGCCTGCGTCCTCTGCTTCACCACTTCGGTGGGCACACGGACCAGGCAGGCCACCTGCAGGACATGTCACAGGTAAACAGAGCCCAGTACTTAATAAAAAGTGGAGACCTGACCTCCACAGTCACCGGACCTAAACCCAATCCAGATGGTTTGGGGTGAGCTGGGCCAACAAGTGCTAAACACCTCTGGGAACTCCTTCAAGACTGTTGGAGAAGCATTTCAGGTGATGACCTCTTGAAGCTCATCGAGAGAATGCCAAGAGTGTGTAAAGCAGTAATCAGAGCAAAGAAACTAGAATATAAAACATGTTTTCACTTATTTCACCTTTTTTTGTTAAGTACATAACTCCACATGTGTTCATTCATAGTTTTGATGCCTTCAGTGAGAATCTACCAACGTAAATGGTCATGAAAATAAAGAAAAAACATTGAATGAGAAGGTGTCCAGACTTTTGGCCTCTACTGTATATGTGTGTGTGTGTGTGTGTATATTTACAAAACCGCTAAACACATAAAAATCACATTACATTAAAAGCAAATATGTAATAAATCAAATGTCTCCGCATCCTACTGGCTCAGAAAAGCGCTCAAGTTAGACAGGAAGCCATGTTCTACAGTGCCAGTCAACTGCAGGCCCAGCTGTTCTTACTGGTAAAAATGACCAATAACTACAAGATGTGAGTCATTGAGAGAGAGGGGACAGCAGGTACAGGTCCCTTCACTAATGTCCCATCATTCCTGCACTTAAACAACTCCTATCCACCAGCCCCAGGACGCGCCACTTCGCCGTCTGTATCTTTAAATGCTAATGAGGAGGGGAGAGGCGGGACGAGGACGAGAGCGGCCTATAGAATCAACACCATTCACCAACCACAGTGTTTGGTACAGACAGGATATTGTGTCATTTGGAAGCCATGACAGTCGGTGGAGATGATGTTTTAGGGGCGGGTGTAAAAAGCGTGAGAAACAGGAGGTGACCTTTCCCCTTATGATGCCATAAGGGGAAAAATTCCAGATCCGACTGTCTGAGCTGCCGCTCTCAGAACGGTGAAGCAGAACGACCAAAACTCTTTACATCGACCGCCATTTCTAGCCACCGCAGGACCGTAGACAGACTGGAGGAACTCGTATTAATGTTCAATCATCTCACAAAGTCACATTTTCATGTCGGGGACCTTTAAATGAATCCTGTGGATGTTTTCCACCTTGCTGTGATACGATGCTCACAACAGCCATAACAAGAGTGTAGAGCGCCACCAAGAGCTGACCGAGCTCTACCATGTGATGTGAGCGCCGCCGAGTGTCAAGTCAGGGAACAGCACCGCCATCTGCTTGAGATCCAGGGTGACAAAGCTCGTTTCACAGATCTCCTGTAGTTGAGGCCCCTCTGAACATTCAGAATCAAAATTCCTGCTTTAATCGAATGGGGGCGCTGCTGCTCACTCAGACCCCAGCTGGTTGGAGACCCACTGGATGCCCCAGAACAGTGATTGGAACGCTGGACTGTAATATGGGGACTTTTTGAAAGATCCTGACCAGGGGGACCGTCCCTGTGCTGTGGCCAGTTCAGAAACGGTGGTGAAAATGGGGCAGTTAGAGAGACAGAATAAATGTGAGGCGACGCGTGGATCATTTGTGTAGCCGCACTCCTCCCGAGTCGCGTCACGCTGTATTTTCCACCACGTCCCCCAGAGACGAGGTTTATAAATGCAGAAAAAAGAAAAAGTCCTTTAACTTGACAAATGAGCTTTCAGCACAAACATTGCGAGAATGAAGATGAATGTGCTGGACAGCAGCGGTTCTCCACCCCGACAGCAGTGAACAGGGTTTTTCTACACAAACACACAACAAACATCAACACAAATATACACACACACACACACAAACCGTACACACACAGCACACAACAACCAAAGATACACACAAACACACACTACACAACGAAGCGAGGAAGTGTGACCAGTGGTCATGAAGTGGACTCTAATAAGAAGGGTGCCACTGATGTCCCCTTGATGAAGGTCCCATCCCCACATACACTTTATTCTTTAGACCATACTGAATTTTTGCAGTAGACTATGAGGTTCAGTATGGAGCGCGGGAAGGGCCATGTTAACAAATATGTTTAGAATAAACCCTCTTTAACCATAATTATTATTGACTATTTCCATCAGGATACTCTATAAAGTTTCATAGAAAGCTATAAAATCCATAAATCAGCAGCAGCTGAATGCTAAACGGCTCAGAGTCGACAGAGACGCCAAACACATTTACAGCATTTACCAGACGTCCTTATCCAGAGCAACTTACAACCAGTAGTTACAGGGACAGTCCCCCCCTGGAGACACTCAGGGATTTGAACCTGGGTGTTCTGGTTCATAGTCGAGTGTGTTACCCACTAGGCTACTACCACCCTACACCGTTCATTCAAGCTAGTGACTCTATACAGGCAGCACTCAGCATACAGCGTGATTTCAACACGTATTCAACATCAGATGGCGATAAATCATTTTATGCAGAAACGCAACATTCATTCAATTTGTTGCTGTCCGCTGCAAAATATTATACAGCCGGACGGAGTTTTAGGCAACCAGGTGCACTGATGAATCCTACGCGTTCCATTTACAGCATTTACCAGACGCCCTTATCCAGAGCGACTTACAGTCAGTAGTTACAGGGACCTAAGTGTCTCCAGGGGGGGACCGTCCCTGTAACTACTGACTAAGTCGCTCTGGGTAAGGGCGTCTGGTAAATGCTGTAAATGTACATTTTTGATGAAGCTGCACATGGTTGAGCCGGCATCATTTATCCCGACGCCAAGCTCTTTGCAAGTGAAAGTGAAGTGATTGTTGTGGTGAGACACACCACAGCACAGCGGTTCGAATCCCCTTGATGAAGGTACCGTGTCCACACGCTGCTCCCCGGGCGCCTGTCATGGTGCCCACTGTCACCAAGGGTGGTGGTTAAATGCAGAGGACACGTTTCGACGTCTCACCGTGTGCTGTGGGTAGCTGGATCACCCACTTCTCTATCAAATCTGCTCTGGAAATGTGGACACGGTACCTTCATCAAGAGAATTCGAACCGGCAACCTTCTGACTACGGGGCCGCTTCATTAACCACCAGGTCACCACTGCCCACCAAAGTACTACTGCCAATCATTGAAATGACATAATGTAAGAAAACCGCAGGCGGACTGATTTTCCCTCCCTGAAATCTGTGCATTTCTCCCGTTTTTTGGTTATAATGCCCTCAAGTGGCCGTTCGTCTGTCTGAGGGCTTTATAACCAAATACGGGTGAACTCATGACGTTGCGCGGATTTCAGGGAGGTAATAATTCCATAAAATGAACATTGTTTATGAACGTCCATGTCATTATTGGAGCGACTCTCTGAATCAGAGCCCAACTTTCAAAATAAAGACAATAATTTAAAAACAACTGTGTTAATGTATAATAATTAGTTAAATAATGCAATATAATAATGAGTCAATTTGCACATTTTGTGCACATACATGCACAAATAACCAGAACCCCCCCAACGGCACACTTACCACTTCTCCAAGAGATGCAGCCATCATGTGGCTGACAGGAGCCATCGGTGCTGCCATGAAGTCACCAAACAGAGTCTTGCTGGTCTCATAGGTGACAAAGAAGGCGGCAGCTGGAACCAGAAAATCCCCAAATCCTGAATTCTACCCTGGGACTCCTTCTCAGGATTCATGACATTCCTGCTCACACCGTCCTCATAGGCTGGTATCTGGAACTACGTAACTTGAAAAGTTCACGTCTCCCACCCTCCTGAGTGTGAATATTAGTTCTGGTTAATTCCCTCATCAGCCAAGTTACAGCACCATTACGCCCCGTCACCGAGTACAGAACATTAAAAACCAGAAAGACATTCCTGGTACAATCATAAAGCAGTTTTATCTTTAATCCGCTCTTATAATCTTAACGTTAAACTCTGAGAGAAAGATGCAGCTGTTTGTGGAGGTTTAAGGGTGACATGAAGATGTACTGGTGCAGGTCTCACCGCTGGGGAAGGACCCGGCTGCTGCAGAAGGGACCCCGGCGTAGATCCCTCTGAAGCCCCCGGCCTTCTGGAAGCCCTGTTGGCTCTGCAGCCTGGTCTTAATGGTGTCCAGTGGGAACAGTGCGAGGTCAACACACATCCCGGCGCAGCCACCTGCCTGCAACACACCCCCTTCATGGAAAACGCGGCTGTGCAGGAATATGCAAACCACCAGAAACGAGCAGCAGATGCAGCCGCCGGAGTTCTGCTTAAAAACCGACCAGAAGCGACGCGGTGAACTCTCTCCGGTCCATAACGCCGGTCACACCAACGTCCACTTTCTCTCCGTCGAAAGCACGTTTACCAAGGACGCCGCCATGTTGGAACTGATGGCGGCCGTGTCACGTGACGTTTACATTTCAGATCTGCAGATTCGCTACAGTCGACACTTTCTTACATCCTATAAATACAAGTTTTATATAATCTATGAATCTACCTCCCCAGGTGTACATTTACAAATGATTTAATGCATAAACGTGTCATAAAACAACTGCACCGTGCAGGGTTGACCAGTATAACCAAGATGGAGTCCAGCTGTGATCTCTTCATTTCCAGAGCAGATTTGATAGAGAAGTGGGTGATCCAGCTCTTCCTGGATGATCTCGTACTTTCTGTACATGTCTTCCCCCTCATTTTATCCCATTTTATCGGTTACTGTCAGCATGAAACAATTAGTGTTGCTCATCCAAGTTCTTTGCACCGTCCACGATGGACGATCAATCATCATCATCGCCGTTCCCTGTCAGTCCCCCCCAGACGCCCTGATCTTATTAATGTCCCTGTCTTGTGTTTTTATAGCTGACACTTCTGTCATTTCTCAGGTTTCTACTAAACGCCTCTTTCCTCTTCCCATAGTGCCACCTAGTGGGCAGCTAAATTCAGGCCACTTTGAGATGACAGTCCTGAATCTGGACATTTCCATATAAAGCATTTATCCAGAGTGACTTGCGCTTCTCCAACCTCAAGCCGTTCTTTGTTGTTCTCGTATGAAGTTCCTGGACTACAGATTATAGAACGAAGCTCTGAAGGTTGTTCTATCGTTCAATATCGGAAACTTTTTACGTCTCGGTATTCATAATTGCACCATATATCATCACTGAAAGCCCGACAGAAAGCAGCTCTGTCACCTTCAGCATGGTCACAACCTCCTACTACCCCCAAACGACAGCTTTTAATGACTAATTAATATGCTAATTTACAGGAAGCACTTTATGGATAATTGTCCCCTTTGGCTAAAGGTATCATTTCATATTCAGTAATTGTTTTATCATATTTTCACATATTTTTTCATACTTTTGTGCTAGTTTGACTGTGTAGCGTGCAACATGTTCTGTTACTGCCTCCGTTTTTGTGAAATATTCTTATGTTATATTAATGTATTTTTTACATTGTATTGCATGTTTCCTGCTTCAGTCCACACTTGAACCAGAGCTGGAGAGAAGAAGGTCGTGAATTGGTGAATAATATTAATATTCTGCTGTCGCTTAATATCAGACATGAAGAAAACAGACACAGGATACTTCTAGGAATTTGTGGATGGGAGGTACATGGGCGGGTGGTAGTGGCCGAGTGGGGTAACACACACATTATAAACCAGAAGACCCAGGTTCAAACCCCACTCAATACCATCGTGTCCCTGAGCAGGACACTTAACCCTGAGTGTCTCTAGGGGGGGACTGTCCCTGTAACTACTCTGGATAAGGGCGTCTGGTAAATGTAATCCCAAATGTAATCTAAATCTAACATAGAGGTAAAATGTTCAAATGCAGGATCCCTCTCGGCCAATCAGAACGTACTATAATATTACATCAGAATAAGAATGTGCGACTTGACGAGGGTGGTAGTAGCCTAGTGGGGTAACACACTCGTCTATGAACCAGAAGACCCAGGTTCAAATCCCACTTACTACCATCGTGTCCCTGAGCAGGACACTTAACCCTGAGTGTCTCCAGGGGGGGACTGTCCCTGTAACTACTGACTGTAAGTCGCTCTGGATAAGGCCGTCTGGTAAATGCTGTAAATGTAAATGTTGACGAACATCTGCAGTAACCTCTCCAGTCCTGCAGGCGGCGCTGAAGTGCCACTACCGATGCAGATGCAGTCAGAACACACAGTTATGGTAAGTTTTTTAATAAAATATAACTTAATTGGTCCGGATATTTTATTATGCACCACTAATTCATAACACCTGCTTAGCAGATGATGTTTGGGTGCATAAATAGGCGTGTTCTCCAGGAGAACATGCTGTAGAGCATTTCCGTCCAGGCTTCAGCGGCCTGGATTCCGTGTCTCATACAGGAATTCTGGATTTTCAGGGCTGGCGATGGTGTTGCCAGAACTGCAGGTGAATAAAATGCCTCAAAAAGCCAAACTAGTAAACCTGTTGAGTTCTGTGCGACTGCTGAATCAGGGTAAATGCACTAATTACACTGAGCTGGTGTCACAATATTCCCGCCACCAGGGATCATGGTCTGGCCACCGCCTATAACAGCCGGGTTCCCACTGGGCTTCCGCCGCCAGGCTGTGTTCCCCTGCCAGAGATTTATGGGTAAAAAGCGCTTGGCGATGCATATTCTGGCGCTCGCAGAACACTGCAGGAACGCTGGGTTCCTCAGAGCTCAGAACGGACCTGCACCATCACCCACTGCACGCTGTAGGGAGGACATGCAATTTCCATGATGCTCCAAACGTGTTGGACTCTGCCGTCATTGTCTCAGTATTAACACCGGCGCTGATGTTTCCAGTTCGTATTAAAGAGTCTTACTAAAAGTACAAGACCACGTGAATTTCACGGCGTAGCACAGCCTATTAAGAAGAAGCGGTAATAATAATAAGGATAATAACGTAATTTCCCCCTCCGGCCCGCACCATGACCAGCCAACAGGGCCGATAATCACCAGGTTAACAACCTCAGTCCTCGACAACGTAAAAAGCGGCATTCTGGGGACAGTACCTCGGGTTTGGGTGACTTTAACAGCTCGGACGGAATTCGGAACTATCAGCCTTCCATCATGCTGGTGAAAGGTGTTATCTGTGGACACCAGTGATGTTTGCCTGGAGTCAAGTTCACGATGATGTAAACGGAGGAACCGGATAGTCGACTGTGGTCGGAATTCCAGTGGAAACATCACACATGTTATTTTACTATAGTAGAATATATTAAACACAGTTGGTCTCCCACCGTGTGCCTTGTGTCATCAGCACAAAATATGTCTGGTAAACCATAACATTCCCAATCCGCCCTGATCTGGGTGGTGGTAGCCTAGCGGGTAACACACTCGCCTATGAACCAGAAGACCCAGGTTCAAACCCCACTTACTACCATCGTGTCCCTGAGCAGGACACTTAACCCTGAGTGTCTCCGGGGGGGGGACTGTCCCTGTAACTACTGATTGGATAAGTAAGTCTGGTAAATGCTGGAAATGTAAATCCGGTGCCTACAACACCTCAGTTCTCAGGCCAGAAGGTGTTTCGGTGCAGATCTGAAGAAGCCGCGCCCAGGAAGGAGTTCACGTGAAGCTCGCGGTCTGCTTGCTGCTCACCGGCGTGGATCATTCGCTCGCCGGAGTTACATAAGTCCATTGTCTGTGTGTGTCAGGGATGAGTGTGGAAGCCACCTAAACGTCATGAAATATTCACCCAGCCGCTGTGCACACGGTGAATGAAGAGAAGATGTCGTATTAAAAATGGGCTCTGATGCATAAAATACACGTTTTGCCTAATGTAGGCTGTGCAGGAGCACAAGTTACGTAAAGTAAGAACTCCACTTCCATGTGTAGATGCATCGTGCACCTTCAGAGTCCCCAGAATCCCCCAGTAAGCAGAATTCGGGGGACTGTTCTGAATTAGCCGGAGCCCCTTGTCCATATGCCTGAAACCTGATACACCTCTGAAATATAGAAGTGGGGTTCGGCTCGGGCCCCCCGCCCACGTGATGGGGGGAGCGTTGCTCTTATTCTCCTCTCCTAACGGGAAGCCACGTTAACAAGAGAAATGTGCCCAGATTAAGGGGCTAAGACAGGCCGCTTTAACCACACCCACTTTTTATCACCGTCTGCCATCATTTATTTTCCTTTGATGGATCGCAACGATGACACGGACACCCTGGGCGGGACGCATGTCCTCCACAGATCGTTCTGACTTGTTCCAGCGCTGTATGTATGTGATGTATGAGTATGAACATGTCCACTTTCCCTGATTTAGAAAACCTGTGCACGGGGGTCCCGGTTTTCATAGGGGCCCTTTGTCCCAGGCCTCCTTGACGTGGGAAGAGGACGGAACCACCTGCACTGTGACGCCCTTCTGAGCAGGACAGGAGAACAATACAAGATCAGCGTCCCTGGAACCCATTACCAGGCCTCTTCGGACCCTGGTGTGGAGGAAGATGGTCTCTGAAGAGCTGTTCCTTCGTGGACACGTTTCTTTTTCTTACGAAGGTTACGATGTGACACGTCGATAACTTGAACTTCCTAAAAGGCGGCAGACGCCAAGTCCATATAAAGTCATGCAGAAATCCGTCAGCCTGGTGTGTTTTGGAGCCACTCCAGGACCCACAGGAGCTCGCTGGCTTCCACGCTCTGGAGGAGGAGGAGCCTGTCGCGGTGAAGTCTGTCCAGAAGTCACCGTGGCCTGCTGCGATTTTCTGTTTCGGTTTAGAGAGTAATTAAACGTCATTTAAGAAGCCATTACAGCGTCCAGGGTGTGATGGATGTCCTCTTCTAACTTATTGCCATGTTTCAGTAAATAACATTTCGTTTAGCTGACATTTTATCCAGAGCGAATTAAATTTGTGCTGCACAATGATTCGAATCTAATGCCAGCGTGTGCTGTTATGTCACCGCGTAATTCTGCATGGACATGGCGACGCCTCGCTCTCGGCTAATAAAAAGATGACCAGATCGTCCACCTCATGATGGACAACATGTCTTACATTCACATTTACACTTAAGGCATTAATCCAGGACAACTTCATGGTGTTGATGAGATTGTTGTCCTGATGGGACTGATGGTACTGACATCACTTCATCAGCAGGTCCCAGTGTTAGGTGTGGTACAAATGTCTCCATCATCGATTGATCCAACCATAGCCACTCTCAGGCAAACCCCACTTCATCGCAGAGATGAATAAGGTGAAAAGTTTGTGAATGGACATCACATCATCATTAAACATCATCATCTTCCTCAAACATGCAGATCGAGTAGAGATTGGAGAACATCTGCATGGGCTTTACCCGTACTTCTGGTATTTGTTCTGTTTTCGTATCACTTTAGTGAAGTGATTGTCACATGTGATACACAGCAGCGCAGCACACAGTGCACACAGTCAAATTTGTCCTCTGCATTTAACCATCACCCTTGGCATGTGGGGACGGTGCTTTGCTCAGTGGCACCTCAGTGGCACCTTGGCGGATCGGGATTCGAACCGGCAACCTTCTGATTACGGGGCCGCTTCCTTAACCGCTAGGCCACCACTGCCCCTTTAGCCACTTTTGCTTCCTTACCAATAAGTCAATACACTTAACCAAGTCCCTAGGGTAGCAGCATTTTCATTTGTGTTATTAAGTGCACTGACATGCAGCATTTCATTCACTGTGATGGATTCCTGCTCCTCTCAACACATGCTGCATTTCAGTTTCATCTCCTGAGAGAAAAAATATCTCCTTATAATGTAAAGACTGAGTCCTTATTCGGATAACATGATTTTCAGAACGGCGAAGCACACCGAGCAAAATCCCGAGCAAAGACGCAAGGCTGCACAAACAGTGAAGTGAAGTGATTGTCACTTGTGATACACAGCAGCACAGCACACGGTGCCCACAGATTCATAATCACGACTTACGGACCGGATCATGAGAGTAATGAGTGTGTGTGTGTGTGTGTGTGTGTGTGTGTGTGTGTGTGTGTGTGTGTGTGTATATATATATATATATATATATATATATATATAAATAAAAAAAGGGTGGTAGTAGCCTAGTAGGTAGCACACTTTCCTATGAACCAGAAGACCCAGGTTCAAACCCCATTTTTCTACCATTGTGTCCCTGAGCAAGACACTGTATCTGTAAGTCACTCTGGATAAGGGCGTCTGACAAATGCTGTAAATGTAAATGTAAATGAGGACGAGACTCGAGGCGTGTCTCTATAGAGGAAGGTAATGAGGTAGAGACTCGGGGCGTGTCTCTAAAGAGGAAGGTAATGAGGTAGAAACTCAGGGCGTAACTCTATTGAGGAAGGTAATGAGGTAGAGACTCGGGGCGTAACTCTATAGAGGAAGTGTAATGAGGTAGAGACTCGGGGCGTGTCTCTATAGAGGAAGGTAACGAGGTAGAGACTCGGGGCGTGTCTCTATAGAGGAAGGTAATGAGGTAGAAACTCGGGGTGTAACTCTATATAGGAAGGTCATTTGAAGTGAAGTGAAAGTGAAGTGATTGTTACACGTGATACACAGCAGCACAGCACACAGTGAAATTTGTCCTCTGCATTTAATTCATCAACCTGAGTGAGCAGTGGGCAGCCATGACAGGCGCCCGGGGACCAGTGTGTGGGGACAGTGCTTTGCTCAGTGGCACCTCAGTGGTACCTTGGCAGATCGGGATTCGAACCAGCAACCTTCTGATTATGGGGCTGCTTCCTTAACCAGTAGAGACTCAGGGCGGAACTCTATAGAGGAAGGTAATGAGGTAGAGACTCGGGCCGTGTCTCTATAGAGGAAGGTAATGAGGTAGAGACTCGGGCCGTGTCTCTATAGAGGAAGGTAATGAGGTAGAGACACGGGCCGTGTCTCTATAGAGGAAGGTAATGAGGTAGAGACTCGAGGTGTGTCTCTATAGAGGAAGGTAATGAGGTAGAGACTTGAGGTGTGTCTCTATAGAGGAAGGTAATGAGGTAGAGACTCGGGGCGTGTCTCTATAGAGGAAGGTAATGAGGTAGAGACTCGGGCATGTCTCTATAGAGGAAGGTAATGAGGTAGAGACTCGGGCGTGTCTCTATAGAGGAAGGTAATGAGGTAGAGACTCGGGGCGTGTCTCTATAGAGGAAGGTAATGAGGTATAGACTCGAGGTGTGTCTCTATAGAGAAAGGTAATGAGGTAGAGACTTGGGGCGTGTCTCTATAGAGGAAGTGTAATGAGGTAGATGGGCATGTCTCTATAGAGGAAGGTAATGAGGTAGAGACTCGGGGCGTGTCTCTATAGAGGAAGGTAATGAGGTATAGACTCGAGGTGTGTCTCTATAGAGAAAGGTAATGAGGTAGAGACTTGGGGCGTGTCTCTATAGAGGAAGTGTAATGAGGTAGATGGGCATGTCTCTATAGAGGAAGGTAATGAGGTAGAGACTCGGGGCGTGTCTCTATAGAGGAAGGTAATGAGGTAGAGACTCGAGGTGTGTCTCTATAGAGGAAGGTAATGAGGTAGAGACTCGGGCGTGTCTCTATAGAGGAAGGTAATGAGGTAGAGACTCGGGCGTGTCTCTATAGAGGAAGGTAATGAGGTAGAGACTCGGGGCGTGTCTCTATAGAGGAAGGTAATGAGGTAGAGACTCGGGGCGTGTCTCTATAGAGGAAGGTAATGAGGTAGAGACTCGGGCGTGTCTCTATAGAGGAAGGTAATGAGGTAGAGACTCGGGGCGTGTCTCTATAGAGGAAGGTAATGAGGTAGAGACTCGGGCGTGTCTCTATAGAGGAAGGTAATGAGGTAGAGACTCGGGCGTGTCTCTATAGAGGAAGGTAATGAGGTAGAGACTCGGGCATGTCTCTATAGAGGAAGGTAATGAGGTAGAGACTCGGGCGTGTCTCTATAGAGGAAGGTAATGAGGTAGAGACTCGGGCGTGTCTCTATAGAGGAAGGTAATGAGGTAGAGACTTGGGGCGTGTCTCTATAGAGGAAGTGTAATGAGGTAGATGGGCATGTCTCTATAGAGGAAGGTAATGAGGTAGAGACTCGGGCGTGTCTCTATAGAGGAAGGTAATGAGGTAGAGACTTTGGGCGTGTCTCTATAGAGGAAGTGTAATGAGGTAGAGACTTTGGGCGTGTCTCTATAGAGGAAGTGTAATGAGGTAGATGGGCATGTCTCTATAGAGGAAGGTAATGAGGTAGAGACTCGGGGCGTGTCTCTATAGAGGAAGGTAATGAGGTAGAGACTCGAGGTGTGTCTCTATAGAGAAAGGTAATGAGGTAGAGACTCGAGGTGTGTCTCTATAGAGGAAGGTAATGAGGTAGAGACTCGAGATGTGTCTCTATAGAGGAAGGTAATGAGGTAGAGACTCGGGGCGTGTCTCTATAGAGGAAGTGTAATGAGGTAGATGGGCATGTCTCTATAGAGGAAGGTAATGAGGTAGAGACTCGAGGTGTGTCTCTATAGAGAAAGGTAATGAGGTAGAGACTTGGGGCGTGTCTCTATAGAGGAAGTGTAATGAGGTAGATGGGCATGTCTCTATAGAGGAAGGTAATGAGGTAGAGACTCGGGGCGTGTCTCTATAGAGGAAGGTAATGAGGTAGAGACTCGGGGCGTGTCTCTATAGAGGAAGGTAATGAGGTAGAGACTCGAGGTGTGTCTCTATAGAGGAAGGTAATGAGGTAGAGACTCGAGATGTGTCTCTATAGAGGAAGGTAATGAGGTAGAGACTCGGGGCGTGTCTCTATAGAGAAAGGTAATGAGGTAGAGACTCGGGCGTGTCTCTATAGAGGAAGGTAATGAGGATTTCAGGTGTGTTGTGGAGTCGAGGTAAACAAGGTAATGATGATATCGAGTTGGACATGGAGAAATTTAGTTTTTAGCTGAGTAATGTAAAGAACTGGTCCAATTAATCTTCAAAATGTAATACTGAGCAAAGAAGAGTGAAGAAGGAATGTTCTTCATTTTTGTGTTTTCTCCTCTGGTTCTTAATCTTTCATATTAATAAGACCAGACTGTAATAATAGTGCTGGTGATGTTATTTAGATCACCATTATGATATGATACAGGGTGATTAATGACCCCGTATTAAAGCCGGCTTCTCAGTAATCAGATATCCCCTCTTCATGACTGACATTCATCTGCAGGGCAGCACCAGGCCCTTCGCTGCTGCTTCAGTTCAAATGAGGGATTGAGTTCATTCACACGGTTGATTTGAAGAATTCACTGGAGTTGTGTTGAAGTGTTTTTTTCTTACCGACGTACACCCCTGACGTTCAGTGGTGCACACGAATGTTCTACATTATTAAAAGCTTCCTTCCGATCGTCCCTGCGCTCATGTATGCATGTACGTATGAAAATGTAGATAAAACAGAAAGCGAATATAAACTCTTATAACGGCCTGATATAATCTCTTAATTAAATCACTTTAGTGCCAGATCGTTGGGCAACATGAAAAGCTCGGTGGAGATCAGCAAAAACTCAAAACAAGGCAGCAATTTTTCAGCCACAGGCTACTTGTGGAGTAAAGGCCGCTATTAATTTCATTCCTGGTACACCACGTCTGCATGACTGATGTAGCTGGCTGCTAATATTCAACCAGCATTATTTATGAAGAATATCAGAGGGCCTAAATTGATTTTGGGCGATTGCAGCATCAAATTGTGCCTAGACAAAATAAGTTGTCAGCCATGAAAAATGGGCCCGTGTGATGGATAAAGTGAGAAAAACCCCACGCCGCCTTCATTAAAGCAGGTACCAGGACGCCTGGCCACTGTGAAGGCCAGTAGTTTCATCCTGGCTACAGATCTGACATTTCTGCATAATCCATTCATATGGAAGAGAAGAACGGCCTGAATCTTCACGTTAGAAGAGTCTTCACGTCAGAATGCGCACGTTATGTAAAGGAATGTGAAATGTCCCCACCCTGCTTAAAGCAGGAATCACTCCGGTGCTGGTGACACGTTGTGACAGGAATTTGGCCGCGGTGGTTCCTGACGGGCAGAGCTCTCGACAGTACAGGAGAAGGACGAAAGAGGAGAAAAGCTCGAGGTTATATTTCATCTGTCCAAAAGACCAACGGAGGAGACTGTTCCAGCTTGAGTGATGTTGACCAGGCAGCGTCCAGCTGATTGCTCACCAGCATCTTGTAGCTCCGCCTCCAACTGGCCCCACCTTCGGAAAAACACGTTTGAAAGTGTGGTGGGGAGAATGGTGTAGAAGCAGCACGAGTAAACGAAATAGATGTAATAAATACTTCTGTATAGATCATTTATGTTTAATATCTCGTCTGGATCATTTGAAGGGGGCGATTTTCGATTTTAAATTGGGAATGACTGTCTGAGACAGGGGGTGGGCGGAGCCATGGAGGGGGCGTGGTCAGCATCCACCTTGGGGGATTTTAAACAGTAGATGGCATCTTGAGACACTATTCTCATTTTACCAATTTACGTTTCATGACAGAGCAGACAGAGAAGCAGAATCTGACGCTGCATGGACTCCACACGCCTCTGAAGTACAATATGATCCATGTCCCAGCATGATGACAGAACGTTCCAAAAACTTGCTGCAGACCTGGAGGCCAGTCTCCTCAACATGACTCCTTCTCCTCGTTTTATATCATCGTGATGCGGTTGTATTCAGGCAGACGGCTCTGTGGACGTGATGATCAGAGGAGAAGTTAAAAGTGCTCCGTCTCCCATTCCCATCCAGGCCAATGGTTCCACTCTTCTGGGATGGTGCGTACGTCCACCGTTATTTTTAGGCTTTGAGAGCTCATGTGCTTTTCCCCTGGTGAGCTGTACAGCCCATCTGATCCCATCAGAGAGCAGTGGACCAAAAACCACAGCGGAAAACATCTATTACTGCTTTATATTTCTGACGTCTAGTCTCAGCTCTACTCGGTCAGGGTGGGAGCTGGACATGACAGCTGGATTTTCCAAGAAATGGAAATTCCGAAATCCCCATAGGCCTCGTTTGACCTGATGAAAACTGAGAGCAGGTATCAGTCAATCACTAACGAAGGGAAGGTTACGGGGAATTACGGGGAAGCGGCCCCATAATCAGAAGGTTGTCGGTTCGAATCCCGATCCACCAAGGTTCCACTGAGGTCCCCACACACTGCTCCCCGGGTGCCTGTCATGGCTGCTCACCAAGGTATTAGAGTGTTTGTGTGGGGGTGTGGTTGTGTACATATGCGAGTGTGTATGTGTGTGTGTATGCGTGTGAGTGTGGATGTGTATATGACTGCTTGTGGATGTGTGTTTGTGTGCATATGTGTGTGTGTGTGTGTGTGTGTGTGAGGTCTGTATTGTAGTGTGTGTGGTTCCCGGGAGGGCTGCAGTAGTGTGTGTGAGGTCTGTATAGTAGTGTGTGTGTGTGTGTGAGAGAGAGAGAGAGAGAGGTCTGTATTGTAGTGCGTGTGTGTGTGTCTGGGTCTGTGTGTGTGTGTTTGTGTGTCCATGTCTGTATGCGTGTGTGTTTTTGTGTGTCTGAGTGCTTGTGTATGTGTGGGTGTGTGTTTGTGTGTCTGTGTGTATATGTATGTGTTTGTGTGTGTGAGTGCTTGTGTATGTGTGGGTGTGTGTTTGTGTGTGTGTGTGTGTGTTTGTGTGTGAGTGTGAGTGCTTGTGTATGTGTATGTGTGGGTGTGTGTGTTCGTGTGTGTGTGAGAGTGCTTGAGTCCATGTGTGTGTGTGCGTGTGTGTTTGTGTCCGTGTGTGTATGTGTGTGTGTGAGTGCTTGTGCATGTGTGGGTGTGTGTGCGTGTGTGTATGTGTGTGTTTGTGTGTGTGAGTGCTTGTGTATGTGTGGGTGTTTGTTTGTGTTCGTGTGTGTGTGTGTCTGTGTTTGTGAGTGCGTGTGTATGTGTGTGTTTGTGTCCATGTGTGTATGGGTATGTGTGTATGTGTGTGTTTGTGTGTGAGTGTGTGTGTGTTTGTGTCCGTGTCTGTATGTGTGTGTGTGAGTGCATGTGTGTGCGTGTTTGTGTTGTGTGTGGGGGTGTGTGTGTATGTGTGTGTATGTGAGTGCGTCTGTATGTGTATGTGTGAGGTCTGTATTTTAGTGTGTGTGTTTGCCCGTGTGTGTGTGTATGTGTGTGAGTGTGTGTTTGTGTCCATGTCTGTGTGCGTGTGTGTGTGTGTGTGTGTTTGCGTGTGTATGTGTGTGTGTGAGTGCTTGTGTAAATGTTTATGTATGTGTGCGTGTGTGTGTGTGTGTTTGCGTGTGTATGTGTGTGTGTGAGTGCTTGTGTAAATGTGTATGTACGTGTGTGTGTGAGTGCTTGTGTAAATGTTTATGTATGTGTGTGTGTGAGGTCTGTATTTTAGTGTGTGTGTTTGCCCGTGTGTGTGTGTGTGTGTGTGAGTGTTTGTGTATATGTGTATGTATGTGTGTGTGTGAGTGCTTGTGTATATGTGTATGTATGTATGTATGTATGTGTGTGTGTGAGTGCTTGTGTAAATGTGTGTGTATGTGTGTGTGTGAGTGCTTGTGTATATGTGTATGTATGTGTGTGTGTGAGTGCTTGTGTATATGTGTATGTATGTGTGTGTGTGTGTGAGTGCTTGTGTATATGTGTATGTATGTGTGTGTGTGAGTGTTTGTGTAAATGTGTGTGTATGTGTGTGTGTTAGTGCTTGTGTATATGTGTATGTATGTATGTGTGTGTGTGAGTGCTTGTGTATATATGTGTGTGTGTGTGTGTGTGTATGTGTGTGTGTGAGTGCTTGTGTAAATGTGTATGTATGTGTGTGTGTGAGTGCTTGTGTATATGTGTATGTATGTGTGTGTGAGTGTTTGTGTATATATGTATGTATGTGTGTGTGTGTGAGTGTTTGTGTAAATGTGTGTGTGTTAGTGCTTGTGTATATGTGTATGTATGTATGTGTGTGTGTGAGTGCTTGTGTATATATGTGTGTGTGTGTGTGTGTGTATGTGTGTGTGTGAGTGCTTGTGTAAATGTGTATGTATGTGTGTGTGTGTGAGTGCTTGTGTATATGTGTATGTGTGTGTGTGTGAGTGCTTGTGTATATATGTATGTATGTGTGTGTGTGTGTGTGAGTGCTTGTGTATATATGTATGTATGTGTGTGTGTGTGAGTGTTTGTGTAAATGTGTGTGTATGTGTGTGTGTTAGTGCTTGTGTATATGTGTATGTATGTATGTGTGTGTGTGAGTGCTTGTGTATGTGTGTGTGTGAGTGCTTGTGTAAATGTGTATGTATGTGTGTGTGTGAGTGCTTATGTATATGTGTATGTATGTGTGTGTGAGTGTTTGTGTAAATGTGTGTGTATGTGTGTGTGTGAGTGCTTGTGTATATATGTGTGTGTGTGTGTGTATGTGTGTGTGTGAGTTCTTGTGTATATGTGTATGTGTGTGTGTGAGTGCTTGTGTAAATGTGTATGTATGTGTGTGTGAGTGCTTGTGTATGTGTGTGTGTGAGTGCTTGTGTAAATGTGTATGTGTGTGTGTGAGTGCTTGTGTATATGTGTATGTATGTGTGTGTGTGAGTGCTTGTGTATATGTGTATGTATGTATGTGTGTGTGTATGTGAGTGTTTGTGTAAATGTGTGTGTATGTGTGTGTGTGAGTGCTTGTGTATATGTGTATGTGTGTGTGTGAGTGCTTGTGTATATGTGTATGTATGTGTGTGTGTGAGTGCTTGTGTATATGTGTATGTATGTATGTGTGTGTGTATGTGAGTGTTTGTGTAAATGTGTGTGTATGTGTGTGTGTGAGTGCTTGTGTATATGTGTATGTATGTGTGTGTGAGTGTTTGTGTAAATGTGTGTGTATGTGTGTGTGTGAGTGCTTGTGTATATGTGTATGTGTGTGTGTGAGTGCTTGTGTATATGTGTATGTATGTGTGTGTGTGAGTGCTTGTGTATATGTGTATGTATCTATGTGTGTGTGTATGTGAGTGTTTGTGTAAATGTGTGTGTATGTGTGTGTGAGTGCTTGTGTAAATGTGTGTGTGTGTGTGTGTGTGAGTGCTTGTGTAAATGTGTGTGTATGTGTGTGTATGAGTGCTTGTGTATATGTGTATGTATGTGTGTGTGAGTGTTTGTGTAAATGTGTGTGTATGTGAGTGCTTGTGTATATGTGTATGTATGTGTGTGTGTGTGTGTGTGAGGTCTGTATTTTAGTGTGTATGAGCGTGTGTTGGGGCTTTAGGACCCTGCAGGTCGGGGCAGCAGCCAGGATTCCCCTTCAGGGTTCCCGGGAGGGCCGCAGTGCGCATGCGCGCCTCCCTCCCTCAGCGCGTCCCGATCTTCAGAGCGCAGAACCGAGCAGGACGGGACGGGACCGGACGGGACTTTAACGGAGTACCTGTTCCAAGGAGCGTCAAGTAAAAGTGGAGTAAAGAGAGTAAAGTGCGCGGAAGTACGAACCGGGCGAGTCGAGTGGATTAAAGATGTAAAGAAGGTGAAGAAGACGTCCAGCACTCAGTAGGACGGGCTTGATGCTTCAGAAGTGAAGCGCCGGGACAGGCAGCATTCATGCTTCCGGGGAAGAGGAGGAAACTTCTTCTTCTCCTCCTTCTTCACCTGTTTTAAAGCCGCCATGGCCAAAGTGCTCCAGAAGAAGAACCACTGGACCTCCCGAGTGACCGAGGTCGCCGTGAGCAGGGACGCCCGCGGGGAGCTGAACGTCCCGCTGCGCGGCGGCGCCGAGAGCGGCCAGTTCGCCCACGTCGGCCCGCTGCCGGACTCCCAGCGCGGCCCCCTGGCCGAGGGGGAGCTGGTGCTGGAGGTGGAGACCCTGTCCGTGTCCGGACTGCCCCTCTACGACGTGCGGGCCATCATCGCGGGCTGCCAGGGCGCCGTCCGCCTAAAGACCGTCCGGCCAGGTGAGCTCAAAAGTGGGGTTCAAATGGGCGCAAACAGGGTGGCGCCTCGATCAACTGGAATTTCAGGTATTTCTCCCTCAGACCTGCACGTTGCACGTCCCGAATATAATATTTCTACTGTGATGAGAGTGATTTGTCCTTCCCCTGGTCCGCGGTCTGGGGTCAGGGGTCAGGGGTGGTGCTCCATCCCGAATATAATATTTCTACTGTAATGAGAGTGATTTGTCCTTCCCCTGGTCCGGGGTCAGGGGTCAGGGGTGGTGCTCTGTCCCGAATATAATATTTCTACTGTCATGAGAGTGATGTCTACAGGAGCAGACTTGGCCTTCCCTGGTCAGGGGTCAGGGGTCAGCGTTTTACTCCGTTACAGGTGCAAATGTCCATATTATTACAGTAAAGGCCAAAAGTTTGGACACCTTCTGATTCAACGTGTTTTCTTTCATGACCATTTACGTTGGTAGATTCTCACTGAAGGCATCAAAACTATGAATGAACACATGTGGAGTTCTGTACTTAACAAAAAGTGGAGACCTGACCTCCACAGTCACCGGACCTGAACCCAGTCCAGATGGTTTGGGGTGAGCTGGACCAACAAGTGCTAAACACCTCTGGGAACTCCTTCAAGGCTGTTGGAGAAGCATTTCAGGTGACGACCTCTTGAAGCTCATCGAGAGAATGCCAAGAGTGTGTAAAGCAGTAATCAGAGCAAAGAAACTAGAATATAAAACATGTTTTCACTTATTTCACCTTTTTGTTAAGTCCAGAACTCCACATGTGTTCATTCATAGTTTTGATGCCTTCAGTGAGAATCTACCAACGTAAATGGTCATGAAGATAAAGAAACCACCTTGAATGAGAAGGTGTCCAGACTTTTAGCCTGTACTGTATGTCATTTACATGTCATTTTTAGTGATGATGAGAACAGGAAGTTCTCTGGAATAATCAAATTCCGATCACCAATTCCACATTGTAGATGAGGACGTAGAAAGAAGGAGGTAAAAATTGTTTTTTTTTTTTGCTTGCTGTATAAGTTTGGATGGCGTATCGCTCCGGCGCGATTGCTCGCCTTTTCCTGTGGTCAGAGGAAGCGACTCCACTTCCTGTCCGGCCTGTTCTGTGTCGACTCGCTGCTTCCTGTAAAGCAGGGCTGGTTATTACAGGTATCAGATATTTAGTTAATGTAATTATGGGTCGGCCGAGTGAAAGTCCAGTTATAGTCATGTTGAAATCTAGAAGTGATGAAAAGATTCTAATACCGACTTCACTTTTCATTAGAACGAGACAGAACGTGTGGGGGTTCCTGGTCGCCAGGTCGACGCCCGTAAACCTGCCAGTTGGGAGGGGCTTCTGTCCTGGTATCTGTGGGTGATCACAGACGTCTGCATTCGGGGTTTTTTAGGAAATTGGGAATTTCTTCCACAACCCCCCGTCTCTCTCTGTCTCTCTCTCTCACACACACACACACACACACACACACACACACACACACACATATTTCCAAGGTCTTTGAAGATCCTGTGTGACCAACATTCCAGACGTCCTGGTGGGCTGCCCGGTGGTGACGGTGTCACATGGCGAGTGTGTGAGAGAACAGATGCCTGTAAAGGTGATAAGATCACGTCAGGTGGGCGGAGTCCGAGTCGGGGGGGTCCCGGAATAAAACTTCCGTACGGACGGTGATTCTGCATGCACACGCTTGGGTAAAATATGAGGCTTAGTGACCCAGTGTCAGCTTTGTTATTCAGAGGAGTGTGTGTGTGTGTGTTACAGGTCAGTGTACAGGTTTCTACTGCAGGTTACAGAGTTCTTGACTGAGTTGTTTTTTTATATAAAAAATGTTGAGAGAACATATGTATTATAATGTGTATAAATAATTCATCCGGTGTAGTTTTTTGTTTGGTTTAATTTTACCTTGTAATTATGGCCGAGCCAACACTCCTGGGCTCTGAGGACACAAATCTCATTAAAGTACAAGGTTTTTTTGGGGACATCAGTGAGGGCCAGTTTTGATAAAGAAGATTTGGACAGAAGCTGCATGCTCTTCATCAGACCCTCCCCGCCCCCCCCAGAGACGCGAGTGGATCCGCCCCCAAATCCCACAAGTCCCGGCGTGGCTTCCAGCTGCCGTCTGGAACTTCAACTGAAAAACTGACTCGCTGGTTTGAAGCAGCAGATATTATAACACGGACTGAATGGGCTGTGTGTGTGTGTGTGTGTGTGTGTGTAGGGACGGGTGTTTGATTTGGTGTCTACCCTGCAAGTAAAAGTCTCAGTAGGGTGTGTGTGTGTGTGTGTGTGTGTAGGGACGGGTGTTTGATTTGGTGTCTATCCTGCTAGTAAAGTCTCAGTAGGGTGTGTGTGCGCGTGTGTGTGTGTGCGCGTGTGTGTGTGTGTGTGTGTGTGGGGACGGGTGTTTGATTTGGTGTCTACCCTGCTAGTAAAGTCTCAGTAGGGTGTGTGTGTGTGTGTGTGTGTGTGTGTAGGGACGGGTGTTTGATTTGGTGTCTATCCTGCTAGTAAAGTCTCAGTAGGGTGTGTGTGCGTGTGTGTGTGTGTGTGTGTAGGGACGGGTGTTTGATTTGGTGTCTACCCTGCTAGTAAAGTCTCAGTAGGGTGTGTGTGTGCGTGTGTGTGTGTGTGTGTGTGTGTAGGGACGGGTGTTTGATTTGGTGTCTACCCTGCTAGTAAAGTCTCAGTAGGGTGTGTGTGCGCGTGTGTGTGTGTGTGTGTGTGTGCGCGTGTGTGTGTGTGGGGACGGGTGTTTGATTTGGTGTCTACCCTGCTAGTAAAGTCTCAGTAGGGTGTGTGTGTGTGTGTGTGTGTGTGTGTGTGTGTGTAGGGACGGGTGTTTGATTTGGTGTCTATCCTGCTAGTTAAGTCTCAGTAGGGTGTGTGTGCGTGTGTGTGTGTGTGTGTAGGGACGGGTGTTTGATTTGGTGTCTATCCTGCTAGTAAAGTCTCAGTAGGGTGTGTGTGTGTGCGCGTGTGTGTGCGTGTGTGTGTGTGTGTGGGGACGGGTGTTTGATTTGGTGTCTACCCTGCTAGTAAAGTCTCAGTAGGGTGTGTGTGTGTGCGCGTGTGTGTGCGTGTGTGTGTGTGTAGGGACGGGTGTCTGATTTGGTGTCTACCCTGCTAGTAAAGTCTCAGTAGGGTGTGTGTGTGTGCGCGTGTGTGTGCGTGTGTGTGTGTGTAGGGACGGGTGTCTGATTTGGTGTCTATCCTGCTAGTAAAGTCTCAGTAGGGTGTGTGTGTGTGTGTAGGGACGGGTGTTTGATTTGGTGTCTACCCTGCTAGTAAAGTCTCAGTAGGGTGTGTGTGTGTGCGCGTGTGTGTGCGTGTGTGTGTGTGTGTGTGTGTGTGTGTGTGGACATGTGTGCTCTTGCATTCTCCTGATGAATTGGAGTCTGGGATGAGAATGGTCATTAACGCCTGTTTAATTGGCCGTCGTCTCATTTCTCACATGTTAATGAGTGCTGGGGGGGCGTGGCTCTGTGATGGACGATGACGGAGGGGACGGGGGACACGGGAGGGGGGTCACTGCCGGAGGATAACACGCTGTGACACGCGCTGATCTTTCTGTCCAAATCCATCTCCCTCCCGTCTGCCTCTGGCCGTAAGAAGCGTGGGAGGTCGGGAGGGGCGGAGCTTCGTAATTTTGCTCTATCGATCCGCCGACGCTCCTCCACTCCGGTTCTATCGTGGCGTACGGGCTGCGGTGTGTGTGTGTGTGTGTGTGCGCGGCTCCGTAACTTCGCGTCGAGTACAATCATCTCATGACACGCCGATTCGCCGGCTGCCTCCGTAATTCCAACATGGCTTTCAAACGTCCACACTCATCCTCGCCGTCCAAGCCTGTCCAGATCCAGCACCCTGTCATGCCGTCTTCTCTACCTGCAGACAGTAGGATCAGGTGACCCCTGACCCCTCAGAAGGTTCCAGGTTCGAATCCCGACCCGCCTTGATGAAAGTCCCCACACGCTGCTCCCCGGGTGCCCGTCATGGTGCCCACTGTCACCAAGGGTGGCGGTTAAATACCGAGGACATGTTTCACCGCGTGGTTTTAATACGTTCTTCAAGCAGAATTTATTAAACACTCGCTGAGCCGGAGGGGCAAGTTCTGTAGATGTGGAGGAACGTGCTCTGCTGGAGGTTTTATATCCGTGATGTATCACCTCATCTGTTTAATAGATACGGAGGAGCGTCTCAAGTATTCGTGGAATTTGTGCAGTAAAGGTTGGTGGCTGTAGAGGTGGGGTGCAGAACATCCGAAATCCAGGATCGTTCTGCCGGCTGACTTGCTTTGGTCCTTCTCTGTCTTTACAGAAAAATGTCTCTGAGACTCTATTAGAGCTGTCTGTGTCTCGGCACATTGGACATGGGTAGGAACAGACAGTAGATCGAGACATCGTGTTTATTTGGTGGAGCAGAATGAACGGTCGTAGATCTGATCTCCATTCTTAGACCAGTTTACTTTAGTCGGATTGGCCCAGAAGGTTGAACATTTTGTCCCCAGACCTGGATGGAAAAGCCGGTTACGTCGTGTTCAGAGTGGTGGAGTCTAACCACAAATGTTGGACCTTTTCTCTTCGTGTTGAGGTCCTCCACATTGTTCTGCGATGGTGGGATCAGAGCCTTGGACTCTGCTGCTGTTCGTCTGACATTTGAGCTCTGACTGTTTTCCCATCGCAGGGCGGGGCTTCAGAAACCGGCGTTGAAGCTTCGGCCTGACGCCTTGCGGCTGTTCGACTTCAGAAAATGCCAGGA
The DNA here is from genome assembly GCF_900700375.1 of Denticeps clupeoides. NCBI lineage: Eukaryota > Metazoa > Chordata > Actinopteri > Clupeiformes > Denticipitidae > Denticeps > Denticeps clupeoides. The sequence goes on along the minus strand of NW_021630084.1, from coordinate 256,051 downwards.
ATGCATCTGGCACAGTTTTTAAGTCTGGAGAGCACAGAAGAACAAGTCCTCCACCTTGCTGGAATCTGGCCTGGCCGGTCGCCTCTCCCCATCTCCAGCTCGCTTGTGCTCCTCTGGCCCGCTTGTCGGGGAAACTGTCCCATTTCCCGCCAGTTCGGCATCGCGCTCATCCCGTAATCTGGAGCTCTTAGCGCCCCCGCGTCCTGCCAACATGAGTGACCCGGCCGCCGCTGCCATGCCGGAGATTACTGCACCGCGGGGGCAGGCACCTGCGCTCGCCAAACAGGTTCGGGCGAAACCGCGGCATATCTGCATTTCACCTGCCTGGGGGGCGGGGCCAGAGCCGGAATGTTCATTTACAGCATTTACCAGACGCCCTTATCCAGAGCGACTTACAGTCAGTAGTTACAGGGACAGTCCCTGGGACCCGGGACTTCTGGTTCATAGGCGAGTGTGTTACCCTACCACCCTACTACCACCCTACATGTTCAGGGCTGGGTGGGCGTGTCCGGCCTCTTTTCAGCAACGTGGAGCAGTCCTGGCGTAGGAGGTGGCCAGTCGGGCGAAACCGCGGCATATCTGCGTTTCACCTGCCTGGGGGGCGGGGCCAGAGTCGGAATGTTCAGGGCTGGGTGGGCGTGTCCGGCCTCCTTTCACCTGCCTGGGGAGCAGTCCCGGCGTAGGAGGTGGCCAGTCGGACGAAACCGCGGCATATCTGCATTTCACCTGCCTGGGGGGCGGGGCCAGAGCCGGAATGTTCATTTACAGCATTTACCAGACGCCCTTATCCAGAGCGACTTACAGTCAGTAGTTACAGGGACAGTCCCTGGGACCCGGGACTTCTGGTTCATAGGCGAGTGTGTTACCCTACCACCCTACTACCACCCTACATGTTCAGGGCTGGGTGGGCGTGTCCGGCCTCTTTTCAGCAACGTGGAGCAGTCCCGGCGTAGGAGGTGGCCAGTCGGGCGAAACCGCGGCATATCTGCGTTTCACCTGCCTGGGGGGCGGGGCCAGAGTCGGAATGTTCAGGGCTGGGTGGGCGTGTCCGACCTCTTTTCAGCAACGTGGAGCAGTCCCGGCGTGGTAGGAGGCCAGTCGGGCGAAACTACGGCATATCTGCATTTCACCTGCCTGGGGGGGGCGGGGCCAGAGCCAGTTGGGCGTGTCCGGCCTCCTTTCAGCAACGTGGAGCAGTCCCAGCGTAGGAGGAGGCCAGTTGTCTCATGACACAGATTCCCAGATAACCTTGTTTAGATCTGTGTCCACATTCCTGGCGTCCGGCCGTGACTCCGGTTGGAATGTGGAGTTTTCGCGCCGCGCCGCGCCCCGGGATTAATTGGGTATCGGTTTTACAGTAACGCCTCGTAATGTAGGTCTGGCAGATTAGAGGGTCACGCGTCTTTTCAAGCGCGGCGATACCAACGCGAGCTTCCATTAATCTCCTCAGCAGATTTGCATGCTAATGGAGATTTATTCTCGCTTCTGCTCTGAACGTAGGTGCAGATCCTACAGAGGTCTTGGCAGGTTGAAGTCATGGTGTACCATCCTGTCTAATGACGTCGTTCACGGTGCGTCATTTTGTAGGCCTGTAACAAAAGTGAAATCTCGATACCGACACGGAGGACGGTACTACAGGGGGAGGAAAAAGAAACGCAGGAACTTTTAATCATTTTAAAAACTATTTAAGGAATAAACACCTACTAGGGCTGCACATTATATTGAAAAATTATCGTTATCGCGATAATAGTATAGTTGCAATAAATTAAATGTTTCTTTTTAGCCTGAATTAGATTTAATTAGATCAGATGAATATATATTACCTGTTTATTTTAGTATGATCATTACGTATATAAATGATTTTTTAAAAATAGCTAGTAATAATAATAATAATAATAATTTAAAAAGCATTTCTCTAGGGAAATGTTATATCGCAAGAAATATTGTTATTGCAATATTCAACAACAATATTGCATATTTTCCCAATATCGTGCACCCCTAACACCCACCCACCCCCACACACACACACACACACACACACACCCACACACGCTTCATAAGGAAACGAATAAATGAATAAAATGATAAATATATATATTTAAAAAGGCGCTCCTCGCTTCTCATGCTGCGGAAGTGAAGAGCGAAGCGAGGACACGGCTGTTCTTATAATTAACAGTACGATCAGAATATTCGTATTACGTTGGAACAACTTTACTCCGCTCTCCGAACTCCACGTATGATTGGGAGTGCCGCTGTTCCAGATGTTTTGCTACATTTTGAAGCACCGCTTGCAAACGGGTTCCTCTGGTTGATCCCTGAAGGACCTCCACACCGCGCTCCTGCTTTTTACGTTTTCCATCGAGGTCGGTGCGCTGGGGACGCCGCCGCCAGGTTTAAAATGTCTCTCGTGGCCCGATTTACGCCGGTGCTCGTTGATACCTGAACCAGTAGGACATTTTAGTATGGAGTAGTATCTGAGGATGGATCAGGATGTGATGGTGCATCATGGTGTATATCTGCTCCTGCATAAATCATCTGTATTTTGATGCAGGCGGGACCCCAGATGTTCCTGGATGTTCCTCCCCTCCTTCACCGCTTCTTCTCTGGCCCTCAGCATGCCAGGCCTCGAGCAGGCCACAAAACCATCTCCGAGTCTCCAAACCGTGATGTAATCACATGTAACAAAGCCCTACTGTATCGCCTGACCTGGGCCCCGCCCCCCTTCGCTCTGTACACACGGGCGTGGCCGTGTTTTGTAATGTGGAGAATGTCCCCCGACTGCCGCCGCGACGAGCGCTCCTTCCACCGCCCGCGGCGGGTCAGCTGCTGCGGTCCCGCGGAGCGTGAAGGGAACACGCTCGGTCACATGTCCCCGACATGACGGAGCCACTCTCCTGGTCCTAAAACTGACGGGACCCGCCCATCCCTCTCCACGCCGCGTTATTGACTTTTCCCAACCGACCGCGTTCCCGGGAATTCTGCACAGCGGGTGACCAGGCCTTCATCTCCTCTGTAGGTCCGGGGTTCTCCACCAACTCCATTTATACAGCGCTGGGTTTATTTGTTCTGTGTTCTGTCCCGCTGCCTGGTCCTCGGGTCACGGTTTACATCTCCACGTCTCCCTGGGCGTGGTCTCTTGGCCTGCACACCTTCTGGCTTCTTACCACCGTGCACACGTGTGTGTGTGTGTGTGTGTGTGTGTGTGCTGGAAAACATCATTACGCTGCGGGGACCTTGAGTAGAAAGCGCCAGATATTGGAACCATATTTCACACGGGGGGGGACATCTACAAATCACACCCTCTCCATGTGATGTTCACTACTGCATGCTCTTCACTATTCTCTCCTCTGTGTGTGTGTAGCCTCACGGAGGGCGGGGCTACACGTCAGGTCTGCTCCGCCCCTGTTGGAAGTCCCCATCGGCGTGTTCCACTCTCGCTTGTTCCTTCCGTTCTGCAGACGGTTTTGTTAGAACCTGCCAAATTCGCTTCGTTTGAAGAGTTGCTCGTAGCGGACGTGGCGGCGTCAGAATCCTCCCGTGGTTCTCCTGAGGTTGTGTAAACACCATGGAATCCTGAAGAGCTCCTGATTCCCTTGATGAAGGCGACGGTTGATACACAACAGAACCCTGTTTCTCGCCCGCATTCTACAGTCTGGCTGTTTAGGCATCAGCGCGACCTGTGACCTCCGTGACCTCGGCCATTGTGTCCGTTACACTGCGGTAAAGTAGAGTAGCGAGGACACCTTCATCTTCTGAGCCTCGCAGCTGATTCTGATGATTGTGATGTGTGTGTGTGTCTGGGCGGCGGCCATGTTGGGTGGTTCCGACCGTAGAACAGCGCCGAGCTTCTGTTTCTCTCCAGGCTGCTTGTAAACAGCTAATTAGACGGGCGGGGCGGGCGGAGCGGCGGAGAAGCAGATGGACGGGCAGAGACCCCCCCGCTGGGGGCGTCGCCACCTTCCTCCTCCACTCCTCCTTCTGTGGCGTCGCGTGTCCGTTATTCTTCGATGGCTGTGGTTGTGGGTTGTGGGTTGTTATTATCTCTCCTTTTGTCCCGAGAATGAAACACTCGGTTTAATTATTAATATGTTGACGTGCTCCGCTGTGATTGGCTAGTTGGGTACTGGGCTCCTCCCCCCCAGTCCATGTTGGTTTCTTTTCCAGCTGTTCTAATGGCAGATTGGAGGTCGTGGTTGAGATGGGGTGGAACTGGAGCTTCTTCTCTTTTACCGCCATCGTTTACTTCTGCAGGATTAACAGATTAACCAGGACGGGTCATTAGTAACCTGCTCAACCAACTGAGCGTGGAAACGGGGAAATGAAGAAGTTCTAATAGACCAGTTCTGTATAGCCAGTGGTAGTCAGACCCGTCCCAGGTGTCCCTGGACAAGGCCAGGCGTGTGGACTAATGAAGACACTCCCCTGATGTGTGTGTGTGTCAGTCACATGATGTATTTTGGTAAACAGGCCGTCTGTCTGCGAGTGGGCGTGGCTCCTGCAGACAGACCCCGCCTTTAAGTGCTTAAGCAGAATTAGTCCCTCTGTGTCTTGGCTTAGACCCCTGATGGCTTCATTAGTGTCACGGGCTCCCGGCGCGCCTCCCCGCCCGACGTCTGCTCGGACCTCTTAATGGAGATCAGATGCTGCGGATTCCGCTGGCGGCGCGGTGCGACCACCACTTCCTGTTGCTCTGCGCCCGCCCCTTTTCCGACTTAATAAGCGCCCGTCGATTCAGATAGTAAAAATCCACGGCGGTGGCGTGGACGGCGTCTTAAAAACACGCACAGGGACCCGCCCCTCCCTCTCTTCCCCCCTTTTGCGGGGGGAGGGAGGCAGGCGGACGTTTCGTGTTTCAGGTTAATGGAAATGGATCCGTTGTTTATCCTGCCATTAAAGCCTCTCTGCAGGCCCCGCTGCAGTTTAACCAAATGCATGAATAAAAAAATCCATATATATATATATATATAAATATATAAGTAAATAAAAAGTAGAGAAGGAGCATTGATGCGGTCCGGGACATGTGGAGCTGGGTGGTCTGCTGTCATGATCCACGAATCTCTCTCGCTCTCTCTCTCTCTCTCTCTCATACACACAGTGGGTACGGAAAGTATTCAGACCCCCTTTAATGTTTTCACCGTTTGTTATATTGCAGCCATTTGCTAAAATAAAGTAGATTTTCTCCTCTTTAATGTACACACAGCACCCCATACAGACAGAAAAACATATTTTTGCAGATTTGTTAACGAAGAAAAAGTGAAAGATCACACGGTCCTCAGTATTCAGACCCTTTGCTCGGTATTTAGTAGAAGCGCCCCTTTTTTTCTAATACAGCCTGGATTAGAGGGGATCCTGTGCCATTCCTCCTTGCAGATCCTCTCCAGTTCTGGATGGTAAACGTTGGTGGACGGCCATTTTTAGGTCTCCCTAGAGATGCTCAATTGGGTTTGTCAGGACTCTGGCTGGGCCATTCAAGAACAGTCACGGAGGTGTTGAGAAGCCGCCCCTTCATTATTTTAGCTGTGTATTTGGGGTCATCATTTGGGGTCATCTATTGAATACCTGGTCTGAATACTTTCCGTACCCACTGTATTCACAGAAATCGGGACCTTTTAACCCGCCACACCTGAAAAGTGCCCCATGTGGCTGCAGGGTTACTGATGGCAGAACCCTGACGGTACTGTGTCCCAGGTCATGAGGGAGGAGCGAGACGCTCATTACAAGCATCTGATGCGTCTTCTCGTCTGGAGCGGAGACGTGATGCGCCTACCCTGTATGTCTGTAGTGGAGGTCACGGAGGGGTCACATGATGATCACAGCAACGATTGATCCGAATGATTTGGCGAGTGTGATGATTCTGAGGTGAGAGCACCATTCCACATCTGTCCAGCCCATTGTCTTCCTGTGAAAGGTCTCCAGCTCCAGACCTCGCCCCCCCGCCACACCCCCTAAGCATGATACCTTTATATTGAACAGAACTGATTGTTGCGGATAAGCACTTTAGACGCCGAGTGTTTATTAGATGTTGCCAAGTGGGAAAATGTGTAATTAGCATTGAAAGACATTCTAGAGGGCGGACGTTATTTCTGCTTCTGTTCCTGAAGTTCTCTAGGAGAATTGTGCACATAATGCTTTTTCAGCAGCTCTACTGCATGGTGGAGAAAGTGAGATCATCGCTCTCAGGCGTGAGGACGTTCATTCCACTCACCTCCCCATCTCCGGATTTCAGCTGGAGTCGTAATTCGTATGTTGTATTACATCACCGAGATACATTTACATTACATTTACAGCATTTACCAGACGCCCTTATCCAGAGCGACTTACAATCAGTATTTACAGGGACAGTCCCCCTCTGGAGCAACTCAGGGTTAAGTGTCCTGCTCAGGGACACGATGGTAGTAAGTGGGATTTGAACCCGGGTCGTCTGGTTCATAGGCTACTACCACCCTGTCCTTCCAACGCAGGAACCTCCAGCGCCATCTAAATTTCCGTCTTTATTGTTGCCCGATTTGTCAGGAAGACGCTGGTTCCATCTGCATTTGAATGATTTGTTTCAGAGCTGCTTTACATGGAGAGTAAAGCCCCAAGGTGTGTATGTAGCCTAGAGGGTAACACACTCGCCTATGAACCAGAAGACCCAGGTTCAAACCCCACTTACTACCATCGTGTTCCTGAGCGTCTCCAGGGGGGACTGTCCCTGTCACTACTCTGGATAAGGACATCTGGTAAATGCTGTAAATGTAAATGTACGTGTAGATGTTGTGAAAATGTTGGGGTTCTACGTTTGTTTAATGCGTGCCGCAGCGTTAACTCGGGAAGAGTAATGTTGGTGTTGTTCCTGGTGCATTGTGGGAGTTTCTCTCAGGGAATATTACGTAATAAGCTCTGACAGAGCTGCTCTCTGGGACTGAGACGCCGCCAGCCTGGTGACGTTGTGAGCGCCTCTCTTCAGCTGTGATTGGCTGCGCCGCTGTGTCTGAACGAATGAATGAAGGTCCTTCCAGTCATGTGACGGTCACATGGAAGGTCAACTTGCTTTTATTTTTGGACGTGTCCCTAAGGAGTTGTATCACTCCAAACACACACACTGTATTTTGTAAATAAGCATTATGTGGACCTGCCCTGTCTGTCTGAGGGCTTCAGGTCCTGGACATGAGGAGATCTTGCTCCAGAGTGGTCTGATGAGACCAGATGAGAGTCTGACAGTAGTCTCCACACGCCACATCAGTCTTGAGATGGTGTGAAACCTTCACTCTTCAGGAAGTGGGGCGGCCTGGGCTCCTCATAGAAACCCAGAACCCGACCCTGAGGTCACATGATCAGCACTGTGATGTCAGAGGGGTGACAGTTGAGACCACAACGACACCATCCAGGCGTGTAGGTCACATTCATCATAGCCGAGGAGATGATTGGCCTTTAATTCTTGGCTGCTGGCCTGCTTCGTGGATGCCCACCAGCCATCAGGGAAGGACGCAGCAGATTGTCTACTGGATGTCATTGGACAATCTTCTCCTTCTTACCTGCACAGCCTGGAGTCTTCTGAGCGCTGTGGAGTGACGTTTCTGGTCTTGCTTGCTGGCTCCTCCTGAGCAGATAAATCACCGGGAGAGCAGACACTCTCTCTGGCACGTCTGTTGTAGGAGGGCAGGTCCGATGGATGCAACATGTCTTCATAAAGTCCTTATTCCCCAAACGAACATATCTTCATTAGGTGGAAATTCCCTCTCTAGCCGGAGTCACATCACCATCAACCAGGCATCTGGCTGAGCTTCCAAGTTGTAACCTTGCAGGAATAAACCTTAAAAAGAAACATACTAGTAATATACTAAACAGGACTAGTTGAGGGCCGGGTGGGAAGTTAGTTCCTCTCCTTCAACAGAGTCTAGATCACGTAGCTCCAGAAGATTCTGTAAATCCTCTAATATCGTATGTAAAATGTATAAAACCTGGAACAGTGTCTCCTGACTGGGGTGTGGAACACCTCCGAGGTTCTCCTGCTCTGTTGGAGATCTGGAGATTAGAATGGAAGGAGTGGGAAGGAGGGTTTTCCCGGTGGGAGTGATGAATGAATGGACGTCAGCTCGTGTTTATTTAACTGCCGAGGTCTGAAGTCCTCCTTCCGGCAGAGCTGCTCTGGAACATTCCTTTTTCCGGATGCCAGGTTGCTGCTTGGTGGAGAACTTCACCTCTCTCTCTCTCCCTCTCTCTCTCTCTCTCTTCCTCTTCATTTTGAGATCGGACCGGATCTCCTGAAATTCTCAGCATCTGTTTCGGATAATTCCGCAGAGCCGCGCCGTCCCGAGCTTGAGTCACCGTCGACAGATTTATATAAAACAGCAGAGCTGCAATGCAACGATGACCTCATCATCTCAGGTCACCGGCGGGTCAGGCCACGCCCAGCACGATAAGACTGTGGTTGGCTGAAACGATGGCAGCTGAAGATACGGATGAAGTGCCGGATGAATAATTAATCGCTGGACCGAGGTCCCCAGTTCTACCTGCAGGACGGGCCGTCATGTTTCCTTCCAAATGTGATGAATGGGGCTGAAGGCCAGGGGCAGACGTGGGTGTGGCCTGACTCCGCCCATAACCGAATTAGCTGTCTGGCATTTTTGCTCCCTTTCTTAACCATTTCTTCTTTTTTTTAGAATAGAACATTTTAATAAAACGTCATTTTCATGTTTAGACTATAATGTTGTTTTGTTTTATTGCAGTAAGAGTGAATTTTCAGGCAGCAGGTGGTCACATGACCTGTGGAAGGATCTTATTACGTGCTATTAAATATTATAATAAATAGAATGTCTAATGCTAATAGTCGCTGTTCTGCTGGCGATTACGGAGTTGTACCTCGGTTCTTCACTGTCACACGTGGTTTTAAATGGCGCTGCAGTGTGATTTGAAGAGGTGGCCCTCGGTCTGAGCGTCTTGTCTGGGGAGGAGAGACGTCCTCACAACTTTCTCCAAACTCCCAGACCAAAGAGACCCTCACGGAAACACGAGAGAGCCTGACTGCATTCGCTGTGTGTTCAGAAAATACAGCAGGGCGTGGTGTGCAGACAATAGCAGGGTGTGTGTGTGTGTGTGTGTGTCTGAAAATAATTAGGCATAACCGCTGTTAAAAATACCTCCAGTTTGGCTGCAGGAAGGTTATGTGCATCTGGAGATGGAAACGCCTGTCTTTCTCTCTATCCATCTGGCGCTTTCTTTTTTCTTTTTTTTTTTTTTTTGTCCGTTTGACCTGCCTGTCTCTTTGTGTCTGTCCCTCTGCTTGTCTTGGTCCATTTCTCCGCCTGTGTCTTTGTGTGTGTTGTCAGTGTGTTTTTTTCCATCCTGCTCGCCTGCCTGTGGGTTTGGTGAAGGGGTAGAGAGACAAAAAAAGGTGAATAAACTGTACAAAAGTGCATTTATTAACAGTGAAGATATATACAAGCAGACATTCATCACAAGACAAACACACAGACAGTATGGAGGACTAACAAAGGGACAACTAACAACACACCGAGCAACCTATTCAAACTGCACAACCAAACCACAGGGCGAGATCTCTAGCAGACTTTCTGAGCACATTCTCAGGTCGTCTTTTAAATCCTGTGGCAGCCAATCATACAGCAGCAGGCGGAGCCAGTAGGCAGGAAGCTCCTCCCACTACGGCAACCTAAAAGCGACAGACACACACGAAAACAGAGAGACACACACACAGGTGGAAACGTTCGGGCCGACAGCACTGGGACGCGATACATGGGACAAACGAATGAAGGACATTTCCCAGAACTAGTGGGTGACACCCAATGCGACTGTGGTGTGTTTCTAAAGTATAAGATGAAAGTGAAGTGATTGTGATCACAGCACAGCACATGTTGACACAGTGAAATGTGTCCTCTGTGTTTAACCATCACCCTGAGTGAGCAGTGGGCGGCCATGACAGGCGCCCGGGGATCGGTGTGTGGGGACGGTGCTTTGCTCAGTGGCACCTCAGTGGATCGTCATTCGAGGGCCTTGGGTTCTCCATTCGTACAACCTGCCTGAACCACGTCTGAAGCAGCAGGTTAATGCCCCTGCCACACTGCACAGATGCTTCCAGAACAGTTTCAGGTGTTGACTTGGTCTTCACAGGTCTAGTTGACCAGCTCGTCCTGTTTGACCGCTTTACCAGAGGCTCTAATGAGCAGCATTATCTGACCAGGACGAGATTGCGGATCTTTGGAGAAGAGAGATGCCCTGTCCTGCCTCCTCTGATCTGCTATCTGTGTCCTTCCAAAGGGCAGAGGATGTGGCCCAGGACGGGCACCATGCCAGCCAGATAAACTGGCGTTTCCTCCTCCACCACCTCCTGCTTCTCATGTCTCGTTCCATCAGAGTCAAGTAGTGGTGAGAGATGCGTCTGACCGTGACCCTGCTCCTCTGACCTGCCACCACCCAGTCACGGCCTTCAGACCTGAATGAAATGGTGAGGGTGAGAAGGGGGCGTGGCAGAGGGAAAGCAGTAGAGATTTATGGATCATCTGCTGCCTGGTTATCTCCTAAAAAGATTCTCCTTCTGTTGAATGCTTTATTATTACCATTTTTTTTATTTGTGTCCTGAGTGCTTCTTGAACCACCATCTGATGTGGATACCATGATCGGATAACAATCCGTCTCCAGAGGGTGTCGGTCACCAACCAGAGATCCATCCCATCAACCCCAATACACCAGGAGCGTCTGAGTCATGTCAATTTTTTATTGGGTGAAATATGAGATGTAAACTACTGACCGTTATGGAACTCATTACATTACGTCAATGCCAAGTTATTACAGATTCATGGTAAAGCTTTGGTGAAGGTTGAATTCCAGGGAATCAAAGTGACCTTCGGCCAGACACTGGACTTTCTGCAGAGCTTAAATTAGCCTGGCTGTGGAAACACCAGCCCTGCTGACCTGTGATCTCCATACTGAATGCGCGTCCATTCACGTTCTTTAATTGACGTGTCGTTCATTCAGCCTGAAGCTTGTCTGCTGTGACGATGACGAGCGGAGGGGAGTCAGGTTGATTTTCCTCATATCATGGTCTTGTCTATGAGATTTGTGAGATGTACATCTGATGGGGTTATGAGGAACCCAGTAAGACCTCCATTCTCACTGTATTGGTCCTCTGATGTCTGCGTCAGGCTGCTGTCAGAAGCCGAGTCGTCAGCCTCGTTCGTGTGACAGATTCATTTCCGGAGCCTCATCGAGGTGACAGTCACCATGGAGACATCCTGACGCACCCCTTTAGTCTCCATGATCCCCTTCATGCAAGTATGGTTGGTAAAAAGGTCCCTGCCATGGCTGCCCACTGCTCACTAGGGGTGACGGGTAAATGCAGAGGACACATTTCACCGTGTCACCGTGTGCTGTCCTTGTATCACAATGACAAGACAGACAATCAGCTTCACTTGTGTGATCTGCTCTTCCTCATCCTCCCAAAGTAAGACGCCCTGCCATGTATCACTAAAATACTGCATAAAACGTAACGAGACTCTAAATGGGATTCGGCGTCTATTGTGCTTTAAGATCAGCGCCTTTATTGTTCTCTGCTGGGTCCCATCCAGCCCACCAAGTACCTGCTCTTCATCCTGGTATGGTATCTTTTCAGAAGATAATTCGCTAATCTAGCGCAGTGCAGAAGCTGCATGACTGGTCACTCTGGATCGTGGGCGTGTCTGTTGATGATCGTGCAAATCCCACTTTTTTTTCGTAGAGGGCTGTCGCCCCGCCCAGCCTTGATCCTGGGTCTCTTAGGAACGTTGGTCACAAATCCAAAAAGCCATAAAAGTCATGAATGTTGAGGGCACTTGGTCACAGAAACTGGGTCTGGGCAGTATGGCCTAACAATAATATTGCAATATTTTCAAGCGATAAATGCAAAATGTGGCCCTTTTATTGCATAAAATGACACCAATATAATGAATTTAAAGTGAAGTGATGGTCATTGTGAGACGCTGCAGCACAGCACATGGTGACACAGTGAAACGTGTCCTCTGTATTTAACCATCACCCTTGGTGAGCAGTGGGCACCATGACAGGTCACATGTGGACATGTGGAGTCACAGCGGAAATTTCGAATTCCGTTGAACTTTAACCTCTGCGTATTACAATCATCAGAAAGAAGGCGGGCTCTGGACCCAAGATGGAGGACAGGCTGATTGTAGCGATTTAATTCAGCCATACCATGACGGGGCGGAGACAGGAACCTCAAAGTACACGGCATCAGATGATCTAGAACTGTTCTAGAATGGCTCAGTATGGGCCCTGAGTTTACTGAGTCGAGATCAGTGGAGTGTATTTGGAGTTTCTCCTCCCTGCTGTGGTGAGACAACGCGGGTGGATGCTGGCAGGTGGTGTGACCGTATCTCTTACAAGTCAAGTGAAGGGCGGAGTGAAGACGAGATGTTTTTGGTTGTTAGGACCTGAAAGGCTTGTTCTCCTAAAAGGAAAAAGTTGCCCTCTGCAATATTAATGCCTCTTCATCTATTCCAGGCCGGGGCTTTTAGAGGAGCCGGATCCGGGAGAGGGATGATCAGGAGTTGTTGATTGGAGGGAGTGGGTGGAACCAGGTCACTGAGGGAAATATCTAGCAGCTGGAGCTTCAGTTCATCTTCATCACATCTCGTGTTCACCCTTTCTGTAGATGTTGGGCCAAGAAAGCAGTCCAGATGTGGTGGTTGGAGGAGGCGGAGTCCAGTAAATGGTTGAAGGTGTTGAAGGTGATGAAGAGACATTACTTTGAGGAGGTGATGCACAATAGATCCACTGGTCAGGTCTTCATTCTCGGTAGCGCCACCTCAGTCGGTTGGCACTTCACCGTTTTACCCTCTTCCTTACTGGCAAGTTATTCCACAGATGTTCTGTTCTGTCTCCCTCCAAAACATGAACCGTTTTTTCTTCTTCATTTGAAGCCACTCCTTTGCAGCATATTTTTAAACTCCTGCGACAGGTTCTACTCCAGCTTTTCTCCATTTTCCATGTGTGGCACTGGGCTGTGTTGTGGGCGTGGTCCACTTCCTCCAGGAAGTTCCCTTCTGAAGTTGTCAGACTCATGTCTCACGGCGTTGGGGTGGGTACCTGCTGAACACTGCAGCCTCTTCATGGAGACGAGATGAAGAGCTCAGGATTTGTCGTTCTGTTCGGTTGTATTTTTTTTGTGATTTTCACTATTTGGTTACGGGGAGGACTGGGGCGCATTTGCAGACGTGGAGAAGCAGGGGACCTGGGAGCCGTGACAAGCCCAGGAACATCTCAGATGCTTACAGGTGAAGAAGATTGACCATAAGGAGTCTGGTGATTTACTGGTACAAGTTAAATCCACCGTGGTTCCATGTGGACTGTATCCTGTCTGTGTGTGTAAGACTCCTTTCTGTTTCATTTCCTTTTGGCATAGAGCAGGAAGACATGGAAGCCGTGGCTTCCAGGTTTATGGTGGGGTTCGAGGAAGCCGTTTTGTCACAGTCTGCTGGGATCTGTGTGACGAGATGAGATGAAATGATCACATCTACTCTTCGATCTCCAGATCGGCTCATTTGTGATTACACACGTGATGCTTTAGACTGTTGGACTTAGCAGACGGAGTATTTATTTGCAGGAAGTTGTTAGTTGAACGCCCTCTTCTGGCCAGAAGGTTGTGCTGCAGTTCTCTGGCAGGGCCATCCTGAGGACAGCTTCAACCAGTGAGAGTGAACCACAATGTCCCGGGACCCTCAACCTGCACCCAAAACAGGACGTCAGTGACACTGAGTGGTCATGGGAGCAAATGAATCCATTTATGAATGAATTTAGAATTTTTTTTATTATTTTCTCATACACAGGAGCTGAAGTTGGAACATTCTAGAAGGTTCCATTCTGCTCTTTTGTTGTTAGAACCCATCTCTGTTCTCAAATGTGACCGACAAGGAACTGGAGGATCATTGTAATGATTAAAACGTTCTAGAACGTTCCTGTGGGCGCATCCGTAAGGGCGGGCTGTTCTCTGCTGACCTGAGGTCAGGCCTGTGAGCTCATCTCACACACGTCCCTGGGACATAATGGCTCTCTGTGCGGTCCTGAACAGACGTATTGTCCGTATGGTTTTATTTTAGCGGCGGAGTCATGTGCTCGGTGTCGTGACTGTGCAGCCGGGCGGAGAGAAGCGCTTCACCTCCTTCTCCTCCGTACGCCTGGATCTGCTGAGTGTAAATAAAAGTCATATCTACATGGTTCTGGTTGTGCCACGTCAAACTGTTGCCATGCTTTCTCATGCGTGCACTCACACACACACACACACACACACACACACACAGAGAGCACATGGAAAGTAGGACTGGATGGAAGGGGCTGGTGCTAAAATTAGATGCTGGCAGATGTGGAGAACAGCACAGCTCTCTCTCTCTAACTCTCTCTCTCTCTTTCTATATCTCTTACTCTCACTCTGTCTCTCTGTGACTTTTCACTGATGCTCGGATTCTCTCTCTAGTTCCCTCTCTCTTTCTCCCTGTCTCTCTCTCTAGCTCCCTCCCTCTCTGACTCTCTCTCTGATTCTCTCTCTAGCTCCCTCTCTCTCTCTCTGATTCTCTCTCTAGCTCCCTCTCCCTCTCTCTGATTCTCTCTCTAGCTCCCTCGCTGACTCTCTCTCTCTGATTCTCTCTCTAGCTCCCTCCCTCTCTGACTCTCTCTCTGATTCTCTCTCTAGCTCCCTCTCCCTCTCTCTGATTCTCTCTCTAGCTCCCTCTCTGACTCTCTCTCTCTGATTCTCTCTCTAGCTCCCTCTCTGACTCTCTCTCTCTGATTCTCTCTGTAGCTCCCTCTCCCTCTCTCTGATTCTCTCTCTAGCTCCCTCTCTGACTCTCTCTCTCTGATTCTCTCTCTAGCTCCCTCTCTCTAACTCTCTCTCTCCCTTCTCTGACTCAGCAGGAGTGCTGCAGGAAATGGGGTCATGGCGCCCGTGTCGGGGGTCGCTCTCCAGTTGGGAAGGTGAAGGGATGGTGTAGGAATGTAGGGACGGTGGGAAGGAAGGAAGGAGGGGGCGGGGTCAGGGAGGAAGTGTGTAGCGCGTATGTTGTGCTGGTAGGAGCCTTGTGGGTAAAGCTAGAAAACGGAGCCGAGGAGGGCGACGATGGTCATGGTTTCATATGTTAATAAAACGTGTGTTTCTCTGGTGTATTTGGGTTCAGTTGGACAATATCAGAAATAAATGTGATTGAATTGATTGAAAAAAAATCTATCCACTCAATCGATGGGAAAGTATATTGTGATTAAATTTCTGCCATGTCGCTCAGCTCTAGTAGTAAGTGGGGTGTTTGAGTGTCCACCCTGTATATGAATGTGATCTGTCTGTTATTATATGGCGTTTTAATGCTGCTCGGCGTTATGGAGGAGTCGCACCCCCTGCTGGCCGTGCTGATACTCCGCCCCCCTCAATTTCAGATGACTTCACAGGTTTATTGCATGATATAAAATACTATGTTGATAGTGATTATTGTGCCTGAGTATTATATTACATGTACATAACATGGCGCTAACCCCAAGTTGTCCTGACAGCTACATAATTGTATTTATTACGCTGTTGTTTTCTTCCATACTGCCTGCTGTGAATATCAGGGTTTTATAAGAAAGTCATTATAAAAAATCATGTGTCTGGGATATGACCCACATTTTCTCGTTGAAAGTCCCTCTGTTTTTGCTGGATGTACGAGACGTTTGTCTTCCCCTGGACACTGAACAGCGTCTCCGTCTGAGTCATTACTCGTCCCTGGTGGAATAATGAATCTCCCCTTCATGTAATTACTTCCTTTTATTCTGGACTCTTCACAGGCGGCAGCCTGGTCAGGCCTGATGAATATGAATTTTCATTTTCAGATGCTACGTTTTTCAGGCAGTCCCATACGGCTAAAACACACACGCACTCATAGTTTCATACTGTTCATAAACAGAATTTGGCCATAAATGATCCTTGTGTACTGTTCTTACATAGGTCATAATAATAGCAGGAATTATTTTACATAATAATAGGAGCGTTACGGGATACGGATCACTTTCTTTATGTTTATCTAAACGGAATCAGAGATCAGCCACCAGGGGGCAGCACACCTCCCTCAGTTCAGGCGTTACCATGGTGACGGGTTCTGCGTGACCGAGAGGAACACAGAGGGCAGTGTTGAGCCGAGAGGAGACACACACACACACACACACACACACACACACACACACAGATAAGAGCAGGTGAGGTAAAGACCTGGATCTGGATGGAGGACAGCAGCTGCAGACTGGTCCGGGTCCCCAGACTGGTCCCCACATTCCGTACTGTGACTATGAACATTCACCATCATGGTGCATCTTTAATCAACACTATACTATTCATACCAGTCATGTTCAAGAGGGGAGGATCATGACCAGAGGATGGCAAATGGAACAGGAACCTGCTTCCTGAACACCTTCCTTCCTGACGTTTCTAGCATTGATTTCATTTTCACCGCCCTGTGACGTGGATCCAGAGTGAAGTTGAACTGCAGCAGACGTGACTTCATATAGAAGAAATCTGATGGTGGTTTCTGGCCAGCACACCTCTTCTCTGGTCACCACGGTCATTACTACATTTCTCACTGATGAACTGCAGGACACTGATAGCTTGGCGTGTTGTGACCTGGTCACCTGGCCCTGTCTAGATAGATCTTGTCATTTGTGGCATGTGTTTGGTAAAATTGCTGTACGGAGGGCATCAGAGATGTTTCCATGGTATCAAAAGCCATTAAACCCCAATGAAAGTGCGATCACAGTTTATCACTAGTGACATTTACAGCTGAGGTGTTGTATCATAGGAAATGTATGAACAGACTGATACAGGTTAAAAAATAAACTACACTTGAAGCAATCAAACATCTTGTTATAATCAATCAGGCACCACTTCAAAATGCAACTTCAACACCTCTTTTACGCACAACATGTTCATTTCTCGAGTGATTATAATGTCCGGGTCTGTAAATGCTCACACTTTATTTTAATCAGTCAGTAACAGGGTGTAAATGGTGCACTTTCTGACCTATTAAGGATTCTCATACTTTCATATCAACACTTGTAAGGAAGATGTTAATAACACCACAATCACAATTTCAACCTTCAGAATGCTGGAATTAAAGCGCCTGATAACCTGCATGTTGGTGTTGGTAGTGGGCGTGGTCACGTTGACTGGAATTAAAGTGCCTGATAACCTGCATGTTGGTGTTGGTAGTGGGCGTGGTCACGTTCACTAGGAATTAAAGCACCTGATAACCTGCATGTTGGTGTTGGTAGTGGGCGTGGTCACGTTGACTGGAATTAAAGCGCCTGATAACCTGCATGTTGGTGTTGGTAGTGGGCGTGGTCACGTTCACTGGTATTAAAGTGCCTGATAACCTGCATGTCGGTGTTGGTAGTGGGCGTGGTCACGTTGACTGGAATTAAAGCGCCTGATAACCTGCATGTTGGTGTTGGTAGTGGGCGTGGTCACGTTCACTAAGTATTAAAGCGCCTGATAACCTGCATGTTGGTGTTGGTAGTGGGCGTGGTCACGTTGACTGGAATTAAAGCGCCTGATAACCTGCATGTTGGTGTTGGTAGTGGGCGTGGTCATGTTGACTGGAATTAAAGCGCCTGATAACCTGCATGTTGGTGTCGGTAGTGGGCGTGGTCACGTTCACTAGGAATTAAAGCGCCTGAGAACCTGCATGTTGGTGTTGGTAGTGGGCGTGGTCACGTTGACTGGAATTAAAGCGCCTGATAACCTGCATGTTGGTGTTGGTAGTGGGCGTGGTCACGTTCACTAGGAATTAAAGCGCCTGATAACCTGCATGTTGGTGTTGGTAGTGGGCGTGGTCACGTTGACTAGGAATTAAAGCGCCTGATAACCTGCATGTTGGTGTTGGTAGTGGGCGTGGTCACGTTGACTGGAATTAAAGCGCCTGATAACCTGCATGTTGGTGTTGGTAGTGGGCGTGGTCACGTTCGCTGGATTTAAAGCGCCTGCGTGGGTGTGTGAGAGCTGTCAATCATGTCTACAGGCTCCTCCTTTTTAAACACCAGTGAAGTTCAGCTTCTGGCTGTCAGTTCTTAGTTCCTCCGGTACCTTGTTTTATAGCGCATGTTTTTTATTATCAGGATGCAGACGGGAACGTTTTCGTATTAGAACTAGATGAATAGTAAAAGCACATTAAAGTTTCATAGAAGCCAGTTTGTTCTCTGTAATGAATTGTGTCTTTAACGAAGTGCTGCACCGCGGGGCTGAACCTCACCAGCCTGAAAGGAGACGGGACTGAACTGTAATACGATTCTCGTGAAGGACTCAGACAGTGACAGACTGGCAGACAGGCTGCGCGGGGGGGTCTGTCCAGTAAGCGGCTAACTGCAGATAAAGTGGACGGGGACGCCTGACGGATGAGCCCCGGATGAGCCCCGGGGGTTGAGTCATGGCCCCCCGAACCCCTGCAGGGATTAAGTCACAGCGATCGGTCTGGAGCGGAGCAAGACTGGGCCACGCTGCTTCCGCGGCGAGGAACCAGTCAGGGGGACTGCCGAGGCTCCCATCATGTTAAAGGCCTCCAGGTTTATTTACTGGCGGGCCCGTGCACAGCGTTGCCATGGAAACAGATTCCACAGCGGTTGGTTTTCTGGACCGGGTTCTCACAGTGACGGAAATGTCCGAAACTTCGTCCGCTGCTGGGAAGAAGGAGGGAGGAATAGTGGGTAACGCTCCCGGCAAGTTGGGAATATTCATTTGTTGCTTCTGATAAAATCATCTGCTAATTACTGTAAATCTAATTCTAAATTCGATTTTAAAAGTTGAAACTTTTGCAACTGTATCAAAGCACCAAAGCCGCTTTCATAGTGAATTAAGTATGGACGTTGTCCCCACTCTTCCATCAGAAAAATCGGGTGTGGACGAGTGTCTTGTATAAATTAACCTCTCTCTGTCTTCTTCTATAACTGTCTCAAGGTGATCCAGAACATTTTTACTCTGTTCACATGAGACTCAACCTGAATCTGGACTCTGAAGGGGGACTCTAGCCTCTGTGGGTTGTCCTACACACATGTTCCACGTTCTCCGTGTGTTCGTATGGTTCTTCTAATGTTGGATGTACGGGTTTCACACCTTCTGGACTGGTTCTGATGTTGAGACGTTCTGAGACCATTTCTGCGCGTCTGATGTCACGGAGCAGTGAAGAGAGCGGCGAGACGTGTAAACGGCGCCCGTCTGGTCTTTCGCTGGGCGGTGAGGTATTTGTAGTTAATGGTCAGAACGTGGGCAGGTAGACCTCAGGCCGTGGAACGCGGTGAGAACACCGGACAGAACAGCTTGTTGAGGTTGAATAACTTTGGAAGTGAAAGTGACATGATTGTCATTGTGAGACACTGCAGCACAGCACGCGGTGACGCGGTGAAACGTGTCCTCTGTATTTAACCATGATCCTTGGTGAGCAGTGGGCACCATGACAGGCGCCCGGGGACCAGCGTGTGGGGACGGGACCTTCCGATTACGCTTCCTAACTGCCAGGCCACCACTGACCCAATAACCATGTTAATATAATATTAAACGTGATAAATTTTATTTCTTACTACAATATTACTATTAAATATGAAGAATTATGTGTTTCCCTGTATTTTATTCTGATTAATGCTATGCTAATAATATGACTTTTTTTTTTTTTTATAAATGAACCAGAATATAATTTAATTTAGGTGAATATGTAAATAAACATGGATCGGGGTCTGCTTGATATGTTTTTCGGATTGTGTGGAAAATGTCCCAGTCGTTCCAGGTGAACCAATAGTGTTGCCGGGTGTGGGATGCTGACCTTTGAACTTTCCCAGCTTTATTTTGTGCATGGTGGCAGGGGACCGGCATTGTCCTGCGACACTTTAAACGTCTTCCTGTTTGTTCCACAGGAAACAAGCTGAACAAGGACCTGAAGCAGTATCTGAGCCAGAGGTTCCAGAAGTCCTCCGCCGACTACGAGCTCCAGCAGACCATCCGGGACAACCTGTACCGCCACGCAGTGCCTTGTGAGTCCCCGCGTCTGTCCTCTCTTTATCCACCTCAGGAGGGTTCACATCTCCGCAGGTCGCCGGGTTGCTGTGCAGGTCACACTTTACAGCAGGAACTCATGCAGGTGATGAAGTGACCCCCATGAAGCAGGAGGTTGGTGACGCCGAATTTGCTGGCTGAACGTCATCTTGTGAAATCCTGGAGGAGGCGTCTGACGGCATCTCTTCTGTTTCGTGTGTGCTGTGATTTTTGTGTTCTGCGCACGTTCTGCATCAAGGTTCTTCACACATGGATGAGTTACTTTACACCGATTCCCTCCTGCCTGGTTTCCAGCTCTACATCTTGCAGGCTTTCGTTCCCCGACGTTCTTGAATCCACCAGCGCTGTGTTCATGTCCTCATGACACGCATCTCTGCATTTCAAAATTAGCATGGATGTTGTAGGAGAGACCAGAAGAATCCACAGCTTGGTTGTTTGTGACTGGGAGACGACCGCTGGGGAGAAGATGCTGGTGGAGCGTTCTCACAGTCTCGGCTGGTCTGAGGTCAGCCGCTGCCTATTCGTGATTGTGTTGAAGTGCAGCTGCTCTTTTCTTCTCAGATGACCTGGTCGCCGCGCCAGCTTGCTGGGTGTCTGGGGGCGGGGCAGTTAAAGTTGACCGTGAGAGAGGGGTGACCAGTGAGGGCTGCTGGGAGAACACACCTTACTCAACCTTCATGCGCTCCATGTTGCTCACGTGTGGAGATATTCTTCACCGCTGTCCTCTGAGCAGACCTTCTGTAGATGCTGGGGTGTTGATGGACGTCTGTGGTGTCTTGGAATGCGCGCTTCTCTCTTGCTTCCCGTTTGGAGGCGGGACTCCAGCATCCTCTGGTAGATGACAGGTGACTCTTCTGCTGCTGCGGTGGTGCACATGAGGTGAAGTGTGTGTGTGTGTGTGTGTGTGAGAGAGAGAGAGCGTGTGGTCGTGGGTCATATGCAGGCTAAAGAGGCGGTTGGGGGTGGGGCTTGTGGTGGGGGTTGGGTTGCAGGGGAGACGGGAGGGAAACATCCAGCACAGAAGGACAGATGGCTGCTGGTTGTTAATTTATCATGAACGTTTGATGTGTGGAGCTGCCGGGGCTGCTGAGATGTGCTGTGGTGGAGCGAGAAGAGCTTCTCTCAGGGAGGAGACGGACGGCGCGGTTCTGCTCTGCTTTACAGATCTGTTCCACTGCGTTGCATCATTCCGGTCCTGCTAGTGTCAGCATGCAGGCCAGAGGCCCCGCCTCCTCCTCCCTGCTCGCTCCTGGACTGGAGTCATGTGACCGGAGGTCTTCAGTGCAGCTTTTGACTTCCTTTCACTGCTTGGTTCTGGTTACTGAGTTAATCCAACGTTCCCTCAGGTTCCCTCTGACTCGTGACTAGAACGTCTTCAGATGATTTAAACTTCTCACAGCAGCAATCAGTTTAATATCAAGTGCAGAATCAGCATCATGCTGGTCTCGGTCCACATTACCAACCACCACATTGCACCAGGAAACTTTGAAACTTTGAAACTTCTACAGATTCTGGTCCGATACGGATTAAAGGTCCTGATTGGCCAGCTCCTGCCCATCTCTGGTTTCTCCGTGGACGCAGAATTCGCAGGATTCACCACTTTATTTAGGGTGTGTTGGGTGTAAAAGGTTCTGCGTCTGGAAGGAAAGGAGCCACTTGGACTCGGGAACATGCAGCCGCTGGAGGGCGTTTTCATGTCAGCCTGCTGCTTTTAAAATAAATGAAAATTACCGACGCGCCGTTAAAAGGGGAATTTAGTATTTTTATTACGGTCTCATACGGGCCAATAATTGTACTTGCTTCTCTACAAACGAAGACGAAGAACCGTTCTACTTTTATATGAACATTTAATGAACAAAACAACATCTGATTCCAGTCACCCAGCTGATGAAATACAAGCTGTGCCCCAATGGTTGTGATTGGTCGGCTGTGCTGAACTCTGACCCCCACAGCCACTGCAGGAGGTCGCAGGGGTCAAGCGAAAACAATGGCAGCTTACACACACGCCCAGCGTCCCGCCCTAATCCACACACACCCCACCGGGGGCTGCTGGGAGCGCTGATTGCTGGGGGTCACATGACCTGCCAGAAGGGCTCGGCGTGAGCGAGAGAGGGAGGGAGGGAGGGAGGAAGGGAGGGTCGGTCTGGAGGTGGGTGATTGTGGGCTCGGAGACGGTCTCCCCGGGCAGCGGCTCACATTGGCTCGGCGTGGCGGAGACGGGGCCGTGATTGGCTGCGCTCCGGGTCTGGGAGTCGAGCGGCGGATGCGTTCGCACGAGGAGACGGATCGGCTCGGAATAGAAGGACTCCTCTGCGTCTCCGTGGCTGGGATGAGGCGGTGAGGTATTTATCAGCGGTGTGTGTGTGTGTGTGTGTGCGTCTGCATGTCTGGCTGAGACGAGGACGCTGTTGACATTGTCTCCAGCGTGGGTGGCGTCTCCACCGCGTCCCTCCCTCGCTGCCGTTCCTGCTTCCTTAAACCTGTAGCCTGGCACTTGGGCTTTTGTTCGCCACCGCAGTGGGCAGAACCCTCCAGAAGGCGTGCGAGAGAGAGGGAGAGGGAGAGAGAGGGGGAGAGAGAGAGAACCGGGCCCTGTTTTCAGCTCATTGTCCGCCGCTTCCATCCCCCATTAAACAAAAAAACAAAAAAATCCCGGCCAATTGATCAATGTGACAATCGATGACAAACGCCGAAGCCCAGCGGTGACGTGCTCGGGGCACCTGGGTGGGGGTTCTGCGTGGAACGTGTCGGGTGGAAAATGCTGGAATCCAGGCCCGCGTTCTGGATTAACCCTTTGGTGGGACAGATGGTTTTGTCCCCCGCTGTGGTCGCCGAGTCCTCCTCCGTGTGCTCAGATGGTCCGTCCACAGCAGGTTTTCCAAGTTGGACGTGCCACAGCTCCATGCCTGCATCGTCTCGACCATTCCAGTCCACTTTAATCTACAAGTAGACCAGAAGCGAGGACCTGTCCAACTTTTCATGAGTCTGTCCAGAGTCGTCCCCGCGCAGATCGCCTTTAATTCGTCCTGCGATGCCGTTTCCTGTTCCGCTGCCAGCCAGGAATTGCTGGACCTGCGGCCCGGATCGGCGTAAAAGGGCGGGAAACGAGAGGAGGGGGCGGAGCTGACTGGGTCACGCCTGCCGATGGCCGCTAGCTTGGAGGGAATTCTTGATGATTTCTCCTTTCTCCGTTTTGTTTGCTCTGTACGGTCAGGAGTGGAAAGATAATAGCGAATCGTTGCCGAACGGGCTACTTAGTGCCACTGCTGTGGAACTGCTCCAAAAATGGCGGCTCCCTCCTCCGGTGGGTTTTGTGTGTCAGGAATAGTGGTAGTAGCCTAGCGGGTAACACACCAGGTTCAAACCCCGCTGACTACCATCGTGTCCCTGAGCAGGACACTTAACCCTGAGTGTCTCCAGGGGGGGACTGTCCCTGTAACTACTGATTGTAAGTCGTCCTGGGTAAGGGCGTCTGGTAAATGCTGTAAATGTAGGAATTAACTTATTTAGATGGACACACCCGATTATGGTGCTTCAGCCAATGAGAAGACCTGTTGAGCAGGGAGATTTTAGACCATGATGACGCTGACGCTTCAAGAAATGGCCCAATACGCCGTGATGATGTAGCTTGA
This sequence comes from Denticeps clupeoides, assembly GCF_900700375.1. NCBI lineage: Eukaryota > Metazoa > Chordata > Actinopteri > Clupeiformes > Denticipitidae > Denticeps > Denticeps clupeoides. Next base: position 232,378 of record NW_021630084.1, on the reverse strand, counting down.
TGCACGATATCTTCTGAGCAGGTTCTTCCGGGGGAGACAGGAGCTGGGGATCAGATACTGGCTGGTCTAAATGTTTGGTGTTGGGAGAACACCAGAACATCGTTGTTCTCATAAAATAGCTTCTTTTCTCCATACTAATGTCAGCAAGCCTGTCGTAGCCCACAAGCTTTTAGGAGCAACAGTGTTGTCCTCTCCTGAAATCCGCCATCAGGTGACCCCGGTTGATTTTGTGATGCGTGCTGGCCTGGTTGTGCTGAGATGTACATTCATGCAACTTAAATAAATTAAATTACACATGGAATGACTTTCAGGCTTATAATACCACATTTATGCTTTAGCCACAATGACAGAGGGCACTGTTCTTCACCGTGGAGGTCCCCATGATGACGCCGTGACTGCTACAGGCAGGTACGGGTCTGAAAAGGCGTCCTCAGGCCGCAGAACCTTCTTCATCTGTCAGCTCTGCTCACCTCACTCTAACCCCCTGTCCAGTAATCTGGTAATCATCATCTACCGATGATTCTTCTTCTGGAGGCAGGACATCTGTCCACCACTTCGGGGGTCTGGAGGAGAAGGGTTCTCGCGCTTGCTGATGAATGTAGATCTGATGAACATACTGAGCAGCGCAGGTCGGGCTGTAGACTCCAGCTCCAAGTCCCAGTTCCTGCGCCCCCCTGGCAGGGAGGTTTGAATGTAGGTCACATCTGAAATCTGGGGACTCCTGCAGCAGGAAGTAAACTGGTTTTTCACACAGTCCTATTTATGGTTTGTGTTTGTGAGGCGTGTTCCTTCCTTCCTTCGCGTCGTGTCATGTTTTTTTTTTTCTAGACTCTGGCTGTCTTCAGTAGAACCTCCGGTTCAGTTCCCGGCTCTGCCCTCTTTCCAGTCTATTTTTGATCCCCCAGGCTGTATTTTCGTCTCCGCCTTCAAATGCGCGTATTTGATCAGATGATAAAATGAAATCCATGAGAAGCCTGCAGGTTATTAATAGGTAACCCGACCATGGAGCTCTTCTTCTTTTGGGCTGTTTGTCATTAGAAGTAAAAGTGTGTGTTCATTGAAGGACGAGAGGATAAAGATCTTAAAATAGTTGAAGAGGTGTTTAATTATAAATGAGGAACTTGATTTGTTCTGCCAAGATGCAGCCATGTCTTCCAGCACAGAGGGTTAGATTTGTTCTCAACCTCAAAGCATTTTCATGTGACCTCTGCTTTTAGTTTTTCACTGTAAACTTCTTTGCACTTTATTAGGATTGTATTTTGTTGTCTCTGATAAACAGCAGCTTTTGATTAACATTTTTTTGGCTTTAATATCGGTCTTGTTGGTCTCCTAATTCTGTCTTGGTGCAGAATTACACCCACGTTGATCCAATCCCACAATGAGATTTCCCAGGACACGCCGTTTTACCACCTGTAGCTTTAAATGCTAATGAGGGGGAGAGAGGCGGGGCGAGGAGGACAACGGTTGATTGACACACTGTTTTAGGGGACAGGTGGGAAATTCTATGAAGTTGGTGGCTGTTGGTGATTTGTGGTAGTTTATGACTGTGGTGGTTTGCGGTTATTGGTGGATGTTTCTGGTGGTTCTAGTAGTATGTGATTGTGGGTCACAGTTTATTATTTAGCTACACTCCTGCACGGCCTCTCAGATCTGCAAATGAAATGAGACTGAAAATTCCCTCTTCACGGGGTCTCCGATCCCAATCGACTCTATTTGTTGTCACTGGCTGGTGGGACAACTTGTCCTGCTCCATTCGACTAGTCGAGACCACCACCACCTTTAAAAAGCAGTTGAAAACCCACGTGTTCAGACGTATTTCAGACGAATCTAACACTTACATATGCACATACACACACACACACACTGCACAAATTAAAACATTTCTTCGTCCAGCACTTAACAATTTCCGAGCATGTTCTTTGCTGACAAGTTGGGCCTTATCAGGGATCTTAGTTCTGTTAACTCTAAACCTATAGAAATCGAACGAGAATTGCTGGTGTCTTCCTCCTGTAAGTCGCTTTGGATAAAAGGGTCTCCTTAAAGTAAAGTATTCCTGATGTTTTGTGATTACTTGATACTGTCTGGAGATTGTTAGTGATTAAGGTGGTTTGTGATTGTGATAAGGTTGAGCCTTATCAGGGCTCTTAGTTTGTATACTCAATATTCTATAGAAATCGAACGAGAATTGCTGGTGTCTTCCTCTTGTAAGTCGCTTTGGATAAAATAAAGTAAAGTGATTGGAAGTTTGTGGTTGTGGAAGTTGGTGATTGTTGTAGTTTTTCTGTTAATAGTGGAAGTTGGTGGTTGCTGGTGGTTCTAGTAGTATGTGATTGTGGTAGTTTATTTCTAATTGTGGTGGTTTGGTGGCTGTTTGTGTGTTAGTTTGTTTGTGATGTTGACCCACATTGTGGTGTTAAGTCCATGTGTGTCATGTGTGGAGCTGCAGATGGAATGAACCTGAGTGAAGGCTGTTTGTCATTGTGCTGTAGGAGGCTTTCAAACCAACACTAGTGCTGCTCGATTAATCTTATCGCAATCGTAATCGCGATGTCAGTCTGTGCGATTACATGAACGCAAAAAGCTGTGATTTAAATGATTAGTACATGGATTGGATCGGATATGTTGCCGATCCATTCTCTAATTCTCTCAAAGTTTGCGAGCTGACTGAAGTCTCACAGCTGTTCTTAGCTGTTTAGTTAACTTTTCTCAAACTTTGAAGGTTTCCTAAAGAAATTCACCTCAGTTTACAAATCTTAACCTTAGCTAAGCTAGCGAAGTTATGCATCCCTGTGTTCAAGTCAGCCTCCAAACAACGTTTTGGTTACGTAAGAACTATAATACGGGATTTTATAATGGCCAAATATAATCAAAACAGTTGTTTAGCCTTACCAGGGTTTGTCGTTCGACAGTAATGTAAAGAGTTTTTTGTGATTATTTAATTTAGTAGAATATTGTATTTTGAAAGCACTGGGCATTTCAAGTTGTTATAAGTAGTTTGTATGTTTCACTTTGAAATTAAACATTTCACTATTAGTATGCGACTTTTCATTGGTATACAAGCAAGTGTCCTTTATCACATCGCAATCACATATCGCAATATTGATCTCAATAATCGCAATATGTCTTTTTCCCCAAATCATGCAGCCCTACTGGGAAGCTGTCCTGTTGCCTGTGTTCAGTAAATATTAACAGCAGAAGTGTAGACTGTGGTGACGTGTGACATTTCTGAACCCAAGCTAAAGCCAACACAATGGTCACCTTTGATATAACGTGAACTTCAGGTTGTTGAGGCCAATGGTGTACCAGAATTTTTCAATCCATTCAGATCTCAATGAGTCTCAATGTCATTCTGGAATTAAATCTTGGGGTGAAAGTGAAGTGATTGTCATGGTGATACATCAAGGGGACCTCAGTGGTACCTTGGTAGTTCGGGATTCGAATGTCCTTAACCGCTAGGCCACCACTGCCCCAGAACTGCTGGTTCTTTTACTTAGAGCTGAAAACTAGAGACGACTCTTTGCGGTGGAAATTAAATTTTCACACTGTTTCACTTTCTGCTTTGCATTTATGTTGAAATATAAGGAGTTCTTGGTGTTGGTGGGCTTGGTGTTGTGTGATCTCTGGTGAAGGAAGCCTGGATGAAGTTACTTTATTTAGCAGACTCTTTTATCCAAAGCGACTTACAAGAGGAGTTACAAGTTCTGTCAGTGATGGTCACCCAGCCGGGCCTGATCTTCAGCTGTGACAGTGATTCAGAGTGATGCCCCCGCTGCTCTTTCCCCGTCTGGGAAAGCTGTTCCCTCCTCTCACCGGTGGCCTGTTTCAGCTCCATGTACCATCTACTGTCATCTAAAGACCGCCGCCATGCAGTTCCTCATCTTCTGACGGTCACACCTGTACCTAATATAGACATCTTCTGAAGCGCAGGTCACTTAATGTGAAGGTGAACCCAGAACATTCAACAACAGTGACATTCATGGAGGCAGAAGTATTTAAAAACCAGTCATAGTTACCTGGCATGATCACCGACTAGAATTACCAGCATAACCAAGCAAGTCTAACCAGTTATAGAACCAGCAATGAGCTCAGTAACATGCCCCTGCGGTTCTACCACGCGTGCCTGAACAAGGAACGTGGTCAGGAACGTGCTTCCCTCTCCCTGTGGAGGGTGTGGCCTTGTCTCCCGTCGTTAGTGGTCTGCTCACTGAAGTGAAGATGGTGTAAACGCCATGGAGACGAGGCCTCCACCGTCAGGGGAAGGGCAGAATGCAAGACCGTTCTGTTCTTGAGTGAGGAGTTGAAGAACTGTGCTCCACCACCGTACCCATGATGAGGAAATTAAAACAAGGAGAAGAGGAACCGTTCGTGTTCTGCTAAGTTTTTTCTTTGGCCTCCTGTTCCATGATTGGTGACCGCTTGCTCCTGCTCGCCATGGTTACAGGTACCTGCCACAGGTCCTAAATTCACCAAGACAGGAGACAGGCTTCCATACAGTACAGAGACATGTTCTCAATGAAAGTTCTACCAAGAGAGTGCAGATGTTTGGTATTGAGGGATTCATTATTAATCATCTTTAGCTGGATTAGCCCATCTGTTCTGGAATTTCTTGAAAGATTCCAGCCTCAGTCAGTTGCTTCTTGAAGCTCACAACCCCATTTAAGACCATTTAAAAGTCTTTGAACTATTTTTGTGTAGGATCTCGCTGATCATTTCTCCTCAACTCGGATCCTGTAGGGTGGAACGCATCATGCACCACCCCTACCTGTCAGAATTAGATTCCCAGGTGTTTGATTTGCTGATGCTTTGCTGCACACGCTGCTGCAGAGGATTTCCCATGATTCCATCGGGCTGCACATTTTCTAAAGCAGAGGAAAATATGTCATGGATCCCACCTTGAAGATAGTCATTTCCATCTAGATGGCTGGGTTAGAGGTGAAATCTGTCCAGCGTGGTCCAGAAACTCATCCACCGCAAGCACTCTTGATCCTCTCCTCCCATCCAGGAACAGAAGGTGGTGGGCATCCGCCTGATTGTCTGGAGCGAATGGTGTGACAGCTGAGAAAGTGTAGAAGGTGTTTCAGGAGCAGTAGGGGGGGGGTTCAAATGTTCTCAAGAGCTCATCATCAAGACTGAAGTGGTATTCTTTCATTTGCTGTCGCAGTGATGCCGTCGGATGCGTATTTTCACGTGAGCTCACTAGGTCCCAGGATCATGAAGTCCTCATAGGTCCAGCCCTGTGCTGTGTCTCTTGGCTTAGTGAAAGTGTATGACCCCAGTTGGTGGACATCAGGAGATCTGATGGATCATTGGTACAGTAGCTGGCAATCGCTTTGATGACAATGGCTTTAGTCACCATGTGATTTATAGATCAGAATTGTTGAGCTAAATATCATCAGTGTGAACTAGTGTAGTTTTCGTCAATGGAATTTTTACGAAATATCTTTGTCAATGAACCTCTATGACCAAAACTGACTGAAAACGAGACTCTGCTTAAATGCTGGTCATGTGTTTACGAAATAAAAACTAGACTAAAATATCTCCTTATTTTCAATGACAGAAATGAGACAAGACGTTATTTCCTCCCGTTTAATTAAGCTGCCATCCACACCAGCTTCATTTTATTACGCTGAATTTCCTGTGTCTCCCATTTGGTCACACCAATGACGTCACTTTGGCATTATTTATATTTATTTCGATTTCAGGATGCTTGTGGTTGGTTATATATTTGGGTGGGTTATCAGATGTGTGAGAGAAAAAGACAAAGCACCTTTGGACAGTTTTTTACAATAAAGTGGAAAGGGAAACAGAATGTTTGGCTTATAAAGACGGGGAGAAATGCGCCGTCTGGAATGGATGTCGAATATTCTTGAGTCTATAAGGTAATAATAATATCATAATAAGATAACATTTTTTGAATTATGAAATGGGTTTGACTAAAAGAAAATGTTCTTGTCTGTTCTACTCGGTACTTGTACTATATTGACTGGGTTAAATAGAACTGCATTACTAAAAAAAAAAAAAAAAAACGACTAAAATACAATTTTCATTCACTAAATCTATAGTCATGGCCAAAAGTTTGGAGAAAGACACAAATACTGGTTTTCACAGAGTTTGCTGCTTCCATTTTTATTATGGCAAGTTTCATATACCTCAGAATGTTATGAAGAGTTATCAGACGAATTGCAAAATTTAAATGGAGGGTGATGGTTGAAATGATTGTTTTCCCTCTTCACAGGCCAGAATAGTGCTGCTGCTAACATTGCACATAAATCCATAGCTTATCAGATCATCAAAAACTTCAAGAAGAGAAGTTCAAGTGTTGTGAAGAAGGCTTCAGGGAGACCAAGAAAGTCCAGCATACGCCAGGACCGTCTCCTAAAGATGATTCAGAGCTTGCTCAGGAATGGTAGTACGCTGGTATGAGTGGATCTGCACACACAGTGAGGAGAAGACTTCTGGAGGAGGGGCTGGTGTCAAGATGGGCAGCAAAGAAGCCACTTCTCTCTGGTAACTTCTCTCCCAACCATCCAAGAACAGTGTGGTAAAGATCGAAGCCTTTTCCAGCATGATGGAGCACCGTGCCGTAAGGCCAAAGTGAGAACTAAGTACCTCAGGGAACAAAACATTGAAATTTTGGCTCCATGGCCAGGAAACTCCCCGGACCTTCATCCAAATGAGAACTTGTGGTCAATCATAGTACATAGTATGGGTTTGCTATTACCTTCTGCTTCTGTCCACTTTCTGCCGTGACAAGTGCAATTTCCCACTTGTGGGACTAATAAAGGTTTATCTTATCTTATCTTATCTTATCTTAGTACATAGTGAAGTGATTGTCACATGTGATACACAGCACACGGTGCACACAGTGAAATTTGTCCTCTGCATTTAACCCATCACCCTGAGTGAGCAGTGGGCACCATGACAGGCACCCAGGGAGCAGTGTGTGGGGACGGTGCTTTGCTCAGTGGCACCATGGCAGGATCGGGATTCTGATTATGGAGCCGCCTCCTTAACCGCTAGGCCACCACTGCCCCGCTAGGCAATCTTCAAGAAGCGGGAAGACAAACAAAAACCCACAAATTCTGACAAACTCCAAGCACTGGTTATGAAGGAATGGGTCGTCAGTCAGGATTTGGCCCAGAAGTTGATTGACAGCATGTCCTGCAGAGGTCCTGAGGTCTGAAAATATTGACTTTTTGCATAAACTCTAAAAGCCTTAAACACTAAAGCAGGAAAACTTTGTAAAAAAAAAAAAAAAAACTAGTATTAGTGTCATTCTATGTTTTTGCCATGACTATAGACAAAAATTATTAATGGGTAATTCTGAGTAAAACAAGAGTAAAATGCTCAGACGTGGATAAGCTGACTAGCTGGTTCGCCGTAGTTCCGTGAGTGGCGGCAGGCCGGTGTGCTGGGTGCTTTAGTCTCGGACCGGGGTGGAGCGCCGCCCCACCGTGGCCCCCCCGCCGTTACAGCATGTAATCCTGTAACAACACGCCGCCGCTCTCCACCAATCAGCCTCTCCGACGGGCCCCAGACGGGCCGCGGTGCCGTGCATGCCACGTTCTAGACGTTCTCATTCAAAACTGGTGAACTTTAGCCCAGGATCTTCAGATCTTCGTCACCTGGGGGTTTTTTGGGGAATTATTTCCATTCTGCTTATGATCCTGGTGCAGTTTGACTGAAACGCGCTTGATGGTTTCCACAGGTACAACCCGTCCTCCACGTGACAGCGAGGTTCCTGGTGTAGATTACAACTTCCTGTCTGTGGAGGAATTCCTGAAGCTTGAACAGAGTGGGACGCTACTGGAGATCGGATCATATGAAGGTATGAAATTCCATAATTCTCTCTCTTGCTCCCTGTGGTAAGGAGAGGTGTTCAGCATCTTCTGGTCTAATCCTTTGCTCAGAAAGTGGGTTGAGGTGCATAGGTGTTTCTAATAAAGTGGCCAGTGAGCCTCCAGCTCGTGGTTTCACTGCGCTTGTTGTGGAAATATGCCGCGGTTGCAACCAATCATCAGCAAAAGAACAATCCAGAGAGCCAGAAAGAGCTTCTGGGCTCTGACTTGTTCCCTTGTCTTCTTACAAAGACTAATGTTTCGAAAAAAGCCCCCTACCTTCACCGCCACCCCTCCGTTTTAACATGCTAATATCCCCTTGTTGCCAAGGTAACTACTATGGAACACCCAAGCCGCCGAGCCAGCCCCCTAGTGGGAAAGTGATTACCAGTGATGCTTTGCAAGACAGCCTCCCCGGCTCCCAGCACTCCACGCCCAGACGCACCAAGTCCTACAATGAAATGCAAAATGCTGGAATAGTGCCTGCAGAGAATGACGAGGACGGCGAAGGCCCTGAAATGAACAGTAGCTTTACAGGTAGGAGGCGTGGCCTGGTGGACCCTCCGATGGGGACGTTATTGGTGTGTGCGGGTTTCAGTTATTAAAAACAGCGCCATCTGCCTGTAGTTGGAGGTGTTGAGATTTAGTCTCTTCAACTTCCTGGCCAGTAAATAAACGTGGAGCAAAATGCTAAATTAGTCTTAAAATACCTGGTCTCTTCATATTTAATGGACTAAGTGAGTTTCTTCATGTGTTCTCAATATAAAGAGTGAATTATAGGTGATTATGTTTGCCTGGAACAATCCACTGTGTCTTTGTTCTGGAGTGGGCAGGAAATGGGTGGAGCTGTTAATGAACATTTCCAGGTGGAGGTGTGAGGACCACCCCCTGACCCATTCTCGGTCCGCCCCTCCCTGCAGGAGACTCCAGTGAAGCCGACGAGCACACGTCCGTGCGACCCAACGCCTCCCGCGACAACGCGCTCTACAACAGCACCCCGCCACCAACCACGGACGGCCCTCAGCAGACCCACACGCATCTCCTGCACCCTCCTGAAGAGGACCAGCTCGGACCTCTTCCTGAGAACTGGGAGATGGCCTACACCGAGAACGGCGAGGTCTACTTCATAGAGTACGTGCTCTTCGCTCCTTTTGCTCTCAGCGTGTAAAATGTTCCCTCTTTTCTTAGGAAAGGTGGAGCATTTACGTTTTTTTTTTTACCCTGGTAAGATCTTCAGTTTCAGCCTGAGCACTGAATCTGGTGCCCTCGGTCGAATCCAAGCTTCTCGTTTATTGTCGTCGAGAGCGAGAGTCGGGTCTTGGTTTTCACGTGGCACTAAAGATAAAATAAAATCCCAGGGTGCGTTTTTTTGTAACTCAACTCTTCCGTTTCTTCTCAGCCACAACACAAAGACCACATCCTGGATTGACCCCCGGTGCCTGGAAAAACCTCAGAAACCTTTGGAAGAATGTGAAGATGATGGTATGGACATGCAGTTTTTCTACATGTTTGCACGTATATCCATATTTTCTTTTTTGGGGACGTACCTGCAAATAGGGCTGTTTTTATCTTTTTATCTATCTTAGCATTTCTTTGTTGGGTTCGTTGAATTGTAGCTTTATTCATCATAAAATCTCAAAGCCATGTCATATTTAAACTTATTTTTTTCCTAAATTGTGGTGTAAGTGATCGTGCTAAATCTAGTTGAGGTGTTTTTAAAGGGACCTGCAGGGGTCTCTCTTGAGCTGCGGCTGTGTGATCGGTGTAGTGATTTTCTCCTCCTGTACGCTGCGCTGGAGCCCCAAATCCTGCAGGAGGAGCCTGGTTCTTCACACCATCCGTCATAAATAAGCCATACCGCCATCCTGCATGGGCTGCTGGGCCGACGTGATTCGTCAACGCAGCCTTTTCCCCTCTTGTGTCTGTTCTGAATAGTTATTGTTCATTAAGCAGGTTCTAGTCATCTCTCCACATCGCTTTTTTTTTCTCCACCCCTTGTGCGTTGGCTTTGTTCTAATTCTCTTCGAATTCTAACCAAATCACCGATCTTTCGTTTCCCACTCGCCCTTCATCCTGCCGTCTGGTTCTTTCTCTTTCTCTCTGCAAACTGTCCCTGGAGAAGAAGGGGTCCACACTGAGGAGCTGGACAGTGAGCTAGGTAGGCCATTCTGCCCTGGGAAACACACACACACACACACACACACACACACACACACACACACACACGCTGCTCTGTCCCCGTGGCAGCTGGTTATGTGGAAATGCTTCGCCGTGTGTTGTGTGGACCTCATTATGAATCCGGCGTCTTGTTATTTCTGCTTTACCGAAGACATTAGTGGATGTGAGTCCGGTGCACGTGGTCCGCCGCGGCTTTAATGGCCAATTTGTCACCAGACTGCTGCGACTTCCCCGCGAGGGCGGGCCGGAGGGACCCCCGGGTGATAAGTGTGAAGTCGTCGACGGCGCTTCCATTTCAAAGCAGCTCCTCCGTCCAGCAGAGGTGCTAATGAGGGAGGAGAAACATCTAAAAGCCCATTTACCTTCGCTCATCATTCTTCACCAGTTAGATGAACCTATGTGGCTGGTGTTGCTCAGATGGAGCGTCTCTTCTCCTCGTTTCTTCATTTCTGCCCGTTTTCCTGCCGCCTTCTACAGACTTATTTCCCTAACTGACGTCCTGGGACCTGGAAGGACATTTACTGCCGCTCACAGGCAATGTGGTCCTGAATTCCACGCCTCTACATATTCTCCGTACATTCCTGTTGGAAAGTAGACGTGGAGTTTTGTGAAATCCCCGTAGAGTTCAGGGGCTCATTATCTCTGCTCTCCGGAGCTCCGTCCGGGGTGTGTTTGGAGAGGAGGACGGATGAAACATCTCGCTCGTCTCCCCGTCTGCCGCCGGATTGACACGGACACCGGCGTCTGACGGGCGAGACAATAGAAGTTTAATTGGAGCCCGGCGCGGAGAACAAAGCCTCCAGCCCGCGACTGACGGCCAGCATCTCCTCTTCCTTCCACAGAGCTGCCGGCCGGCTGGGAGAAGATCGACGATCCCATGTACGGCGTTTATTACGTGGAGTAAGTCCTTCTCTTATTAATAGCTTGACCCGCCGCATCTTTTAATATCTGTTCCTGCCATTTCCTTTCTGAATACGGCCACCATCAATCTCAACCTGGGCTTCCTGCCACAGAGCCTTTAGTAGCTGCGGGTTCCATGCGGGCCCGCAGTGGAACCGGGTTCTCCTCCGCGCCACTCGGCCCGCTGCCAGCAAGGCTGCCAAAGCGCGTGTACGACCATTTATCACCGTCTCCATGCGTCTTTCTTCTCTCCTCCTGCTCTTCCATCTTGTTCTCCTTCTGCTGCTTCCCTTACCCCCCCATCTCTCTCTCTCTCTCTCTCTCTCTCTCAGCCACATCAACAGGAAAACTCAGTACGAGAATCCCATCCTGGAGGCCAAGCGCATGAAGCAGCTGGAGCAGCCGCAGTCGGCCGAAGGTGAGCGCTTTCGTCTGTCACGTGGTCTATCATTTCATCGTAACATGCTGCTCTCCATCATTAATCAGGTTTTTTTTTTTTTTACAATCGACACGTGCTCGATATGAAAAGCTCGATTTTAAAGGTGAAGAGTGTGCATGTTGGATCCACGTGGTGAAGATTTATGTCGGCTGCAGCCGGAACGCAGGAGCCGGTGTGGGTTTCAGCGAGCTCAGCTTAATTTGTGCTGGTCCGGATAGCCTCTTGACTTTTTTTCCCCGCTTTGAAGCTCAATATGCAGAATTTTATTCTTCCATCGATTTATTCCGGGCGCTGATGCTGCGCATTAAAAGCACGTTAAACATGACGCAGTATTTCTCCGTCCGAGCGCTTATCAAGTCCCAAACGCAGGAATGCTGCACCTTTACCTTTCAGAATGGATCGAGGAGCAATCGTCCAGCGGAGAGCCGCTGGCCAGCTACGCCACGAACCACCAGGAGACGTACAGGGACCCTCCGTCCGGGCCCCCGCTGTTACCTTCCATGGTGCCTAAACGTACGTACCCTCCACCCCGTCTCCAATTGGGGACTTTCTCATCTAGACTCTTCCATCTCCCTCCTTCCTCTGGCCTTTTATCTGCACCCTCCTCTCCTGTTGTCTCGTCTGGGCTCCCATGTGCCGCCTCGGCCTGTCAGTTACGCGCTGAATAAAACATCGGCGATGTAGTTAACACAGGGGGCCAGTGCCTGACTCGCACTTCTAATGCAGAGAGAGTCGCCATTATCGGCCCGCCACTTGCACCAATCACCGCAGGACTGGAGCGCACGTCCATCTGCACACTCCCTCAACCCGCACACGTGAGATATGCACAGGCATCATGGGTAGAGCGCCACGGCTTCTCCTCGAATCGCGCTCATCATGCATGACCTTGAAAGCCCGGAAGCCTCGTCTGAAGACTGTCAAGCCTCAGCAGTCCAGCATGGTGGATCTGCTGCTGCTTCACAGCCTTTCCAGGTTCCCTGCGCCCGTGGCCGTTAACCCCGCATGTTTGTTTGTGCCCACGGCCCAGGCGGGAAGCCCTTCTTCACGCGCAACCCGGCCGAGCTCAGCGGCACCTTCATCAACACCAAGCTGAAGAAGAGCCGACGCGGCTTCGGCTTCACGGTGGTGGGAGGCGACGAGCCGGACGAGTTCCTGCAGATCAAGAGCCTGGTCCTGGATGGGCCCGCCGCCCTGGACGGGAAGATGGAGACGGGTACACGGCCCTCTCTACTGTCACGTGTTGCGCGGCACACGCCAGCGCCAGTGGCATGATACTCTGGTGACGCTGTCTCTGTTCTCCTGCCCCCTGCAGGTGACGTGATTGTCAGCGTCAATGACATTTGTGTTCTGGGCTACACCCACGCCCAGGTGGTGAAGATCTTCCAGTCCATTCCCATCGGCTCCATGGTGGACCTGGAGCTGTGTCGGGGCTACCCACTGCCATTTGACCCCGACGACCCCAACACCAGTCTGGTGACTTCGGTCGCCATCCTGGACAAGGAGCCCATCATCGTGAATGGACAGGAGAGCTACGACTCGCCGCCCAGTCACGGCAGCCAGAACGCCAGTGTGACCAACGGCGTGAAGGAGCCGCGGCCCTACAGCCCCTCAGCAGAGGCGACCTCTGACAGCTCCCTCGGTTACCCTAGCGATGTGGTGACGCTGGCCTCGTCCATCGCCACGCAGCCCGAGCTCATCACCGTCCACATGGAGAAAGGAGACAAGGGCTTCGGTTTCACTATAGCCGACAGCCTGTCGGGTGGAGGACAGCGGGTGAAGCAGATTGTGGATTACCCTCGCTGTCGGGGTCTGAAGGAGGGTGACATCATTGTGGAGGTGAACAAGAGAAACGTGCAGAACCTGACGCACAACCAGGTGGTGGACATGCTGAGCAAATGCCCCAAAGGCACAGAGGTCACCATGTTGGTGCAGAGAGGTGGGTTCAACCACAATGTCCCCATCAGAGAAGACACACACACAGACACACAGAAGAGAAAGGAGAGAGAAGGTGGCAGTTGGAGTTGAGTGAGCGTGACAAGTGAGGGTAGATAGATACAGGTGGACTCCATAGATACAGCCTAGGTGGACACCACACTTCAGGTCTCATGAATATGGAGCTTCGCCATCCGTCAAGCCTCGCTGGCTGCTGGTTTTTAGACTCTTGGAAGGAAGCGTCATTTCCACCTGAAGTCTCAGAGCTGTAGAGTTATGTGATGAATTGAAAGCCCTCAGATCCAATACGCTTGACTGTTAGTCATGTTTAGTGAAGTGAACATGAAGTGGTTGTCATTGTGATACACAGCAGCACAGCACACGGTGACACAATGAAATTTGTCCTCTGCATTTAACCCGTCACCCTGAGTGAGCAGTGGGCAGCCATGACAGGCGCCCGGGGAGCAGTGTGTGGGGACGGTGCTTTGCTCAGTGGCATCTTGGCAGGTCGGGATTCGAACCAGCAACCTTCTGGGGGCCGCTTCCTTAACGAGGCCACCACTGTTGTTTATCAGCCCTACAATCAGTAGTTACAGGGACAGTCCCCCCCTGGAGACACTCAGGGTTACGTGTCTTGCTCAGGGACACGATGGTACCCACTAGGCTACTACCACCATAATTACTCCTTCTGCACTTATCGCTGCTCTTCGTGTCACACACACACACACACACATGCACCATCTCAACTACAATCCACACTCCCCGTCCCACAACCTCTTATTATAACTCAACAGTGACAAGCCATTTCACAGTCAGCCATTTAGTGCTCTTTACCGGGAGCCGGAGGATGAGTCTCCTCCTCTTCTTCTGTCCCTGTCCATGTGTGGATCCTCGTTACAACACTGACTAATGCACTAATGTGTTTGGGTGGAACTCGGGAAGAAAGCTGTTCCCTCTTTCGGCTTTTCCTTTCTCCTCGTCTCCTCGTGTGTGTTTTGTGTAGGTGGAAGTGACTGTTCTCCTTTTCTTCCTGTTTCGGGGACTGTGGCGTCAGCTGTTCCTGTGCTGATCTGGCCTGAATTCTTTATCACCTCCATAAATTGTGCCCATTCCCATCAGCCCCGGTCAGGTTGCAGGCCTCCAGTGAGGCAATGGCGGCTCCTCTGGGGAGTGGTGGAGCGGGTGTAAGACGCTGTTGGTGACTGTGGAGATGGAGGCTCAGACATAGCTGCCGGTTTTGGGAAAGCTGGAGCAGGCAGACAGGAAGTGGTGGTTTGGGTGAACTCTAGATGTCCTGCTAGATATGCTAATGATCTGGTGTTCTTATTGCCAAATGTTTAGCGCTGATAAAAGGCCTGATGGCATTGACTGGCCCTTTGGCTGGACCATTATGGGATTGTTATTGTCCCGAGGAACGCCGGTGCGTTTATGGACAATTTGTTAAAATAAGGCCGTTCTGTCCAAAAAAACGCTTTAATCAATTTCTCCAGAGGACACAAACAAACAGGCAAGAAGGTGAGTGTCAGTAACAAGAAGAATTGATTTCTTTATTTTGCTGAACTGGCTGGAGGCTGTAATCGAGACACCCTGCAAGCTGCTGGCAAAGAGAACGTGTCTGTATGTAGACAGTTACACACAGCTTACTAGCAACATAAAGACTCTTTTATATGTTTATTAGTGAGCTGTCCGTAACTGTTTACATACTGACTCTTATACGTTTATTAGTAAGCTATCTGTAACTGTCTACATACAGACTCTTTATACATTTATTAGTAAGCTATGTGTAACTGTCTACATACAGACTCTTCTATACGTTTATTAGTAAGCTATGTGTAGCTGTCTACATACAGACTCTTTATACATTTATTAGTAAGCTATGTGTAACTGTCTACATACAGACTCTTTATACATTTATTAGTAAGCTATGTGTAACTGTCTACATACAGACTCTTTTATACATTTATTAGTAAGCTATGTGTAACTGTCTACATACAGACTCTTTATACATTTATTAGTAAGCTATGAGTAACTGTCTACATACAGACTCTTTATACATTTATTAGTAAGCTATGTGTAACTGTCTACATACAGACTCTTTATACATTTATTAGTAAGCTATGTGTAACTGTCTAGATACAGACTCTTTTATACGTTTATTAGTAAGCTATGTGTAACTGTCTAGATACAGACTCTTTATACATTTATTAGTAAGCTATGTGTAACTGTCTAGATACAGACTCTTTATACATTTATTAGTAAGCTATGTGTAACTGTCTAGATACAGACTCTTTTATACGTTTATTAGTAAGCTATGTGTAACTGTCTACATACAGACTCTTCTATACGTTTATTAGTAAGCTATGTGTAACTGTCTACATACAGACTCTTCTATACATTTATTAGTAAGCTATGTGTAACTGTCTAGATACAGACTCTTCTATACGTTTATTAGTAAGCTATGAGTAACTGTCTACATACAGACTCTTTATACATTTATTAGTAAGCTATGTGTAACTGTCTACATACAGACTCTTTATACATTTATTAGTAAGCTATGTGTAACTGTCTAGATACAGACTCTTTTATACGTTTATTAGTAAGCTATGTGTAACTGTCTAGATACAGACTCTTCTATACGTTTATTAGTAAGCTATGAGTAACTGTCTACATACAGACTCTTTATACATTTATTAGTAAGCTATGTGTAACTGTCTACATACAGACTCTTCTATACTTTTATTAGTAAGCTATGAGTAACTGTCTAGATACAGACTCTTCTATACGTTTATTAGTAAGCTATGTGTAACTGTCTAGATACAGACTCTTCTATACGTTTATTAGTAAGCTATGAGTAACTGTCTAGATACAGACTCTTCTATACGTTTATTAGTAAGCTATGAGTAACTGTCTAGATACAGACTCTTCTATACGTTTATTAGTAAGCTATGTGTAACTGTCTAGATACAGACTCTTCTATACATTTATTAGTAAGCTATGTGTAACTGTCTACATACAGACTCTTCTATACGTTTATTAGTAAGCTATGTGTAACTGTCTACATACAGACTCTTCTATACGTTTATTAGTAAGCTATCTGTAACTGTCTACATACAGACTCTTTATACATTTATTAGTAAGCTATGTGTAACTGTCTAGATACAGACTCTTTTATACGTTTATTAGTAAGCTATGTGTAACTGTCTAGATACAGACTCTTCTATACGTTTATTAGTAAGCTATGAGTAACTGTCTACATACAGACTCTTTATACATTTATTAGTAAGCTATGTGTAACTGTCTACATACAGACTCTTCTATACTTTTATTAGTAAGCTATGAGTAACTGTCTAGATACAGACTCTTTTATACATTTATTAGTAAGCTATGTGTAACTGTCTAGATACAGACTCTTCTATACGTTTATTAGTAAGCTATGAGTAACTGTCTAGATACAGACTCTTCTATACGTTTATTAGTAAGCTATGTGTAACTGTCTAGATACAGACTCTTCTATACGTTTATTAGTAAGCTATGTGTAACTGTCTACATACAGACTCTTCTATACGTTTATTAGTAAGCTATCTGTAACTGTCTACATACAGACTCTTTTATACATTTATTAGTAAGCTATGTGTAACTGTCTAGATACAGACTCTTTTATACATTTTTTAATCAGTTAAATGTATAAAAGAGTCCGTATATAGACCGTTGGTTTACATTTTGGTTTACATTTAAGATCCTTTATTTAATAATGAACACATGTTGTTGTTCATAATGCAAAACCATAAAGATAAGATACAATATAACATCTAACATAATGCCAAACGGGTATCTAATATTATTATACAGTTTCATATTAATGTCCAGCTATATTCAATATTTTTTCAAGGCAGATGGGCGAAAAGCGCACACACACACACACACACCACACACACACACACACACACACACTCTCAACATACCTGGCCATTAATAGACAGGAGTCAGTGGGCTCACAGTCAGCACACCACACCTCTACAAGAGGCCGAATCAGAAGTGTGTCCCTGTAGACCAGAGGGTCGCCAGGCGGTGTCTGTCACTCCCCTTGCACGGCTGCAGTTGCCAGGAGACCGTCTGGTGTTCTCGTGGCATGTCCGCGGTGACAGATGGGCTGGACTGTTGGAAACTGTTCTCCTGAGCCCAAACGCTCCTGTCCTTTTTACCTCATAATCTTCTCATTAATGTCCTCCGTTTAGAGTCCAGTGTGCTTCGGCCCCAAGAGCCCGTCTCTGGCCCGCTGTCTCACGTCGCTTTGTTGGAAGACGCTTCTTTTTCTCTTAATTTTGAGCAGATTGGTTTCATCAGTGAAGTCCGGCTCTGGCTCGTGTTTATTTTTCCCAACATTGCTCTGAAAGGGCCTTCGACCAGATCTGGTCAGAAGTTGCCAGAGGGGAAGAAAGTGGAATGGCTGGGTTTATAAAAGAAGATTGAAGGACTGGGCTGCTGGAGCTGAGCTCACCAGATTGTGTTCCTGTATTAACACAAAGGTTCATTTTTCAGCAGCTTTTTTCTGCTCGAGACAATTCACTGTCATTCTTCTCACTTGTGCTGTTGCCCAGGGGATGAGAAGATCTTGACCCCATCCTGAAGTTGGGTGCGGATGGGTGTTGGGTGTGAATAAACATAGAAGAACGTTGGAGGTCATTTGTTGCTGTGAAAGCAGGAGAGAGGGAACACATTGAGGTTAGCGAGATTAAACGCTGGGACCATTTCTATTTCTGAGTCTGTGTGGGACCCAGCAGTTTGGTTTTTGCAGTTGCTGCTTGACACAACACCTGAATGCACTGATATTTATTTCAGTAGCAGTGAGGAGGTTGGTGGTGGTTGTATGTAAATGTTGGTTATATGTATATGTTGGTGGTGGTTGTTAGTTGTATGAAGATGTAGATGTTTTTGGTGGTTGTATGTAGATGTTGGTGGTGGTTCTTAGTTGTACATAGATGTAGATGTTGTTGGTGGTTGTATGTAGATGTAGATGTTGTTGGTGGTTGTATGTAGATGTAGATGTTGGTGGTGGTTATTAGTTGTTTGAAGATGTAGATGTTGGTTGTATGTAGATGCTGGTTATATGTAGATGTTGGTGATATTTGTTAGTTGTATGTAGATGTAGATGTTGTTGGTGGTTCTATGTAGATGTAGATGTTGGTGGTGGTTATTAGTTGTTTGAAGATGTAGATGTTGGTTGTATGTAGATGTTGGTTATATGTAGATGTTGGTGATATTTGTTAGTTGTATGTAGATGTAGATGTTGTTGGTGGTTGTATGTAGATGTAGATGTTGGAGGTGGTTATTAGTTGTTTGAAGATGTAGATGTTGGTGGTGGTTATTAGTTGTTTGTAGATGTAGATGTTGGTTATATGTAGATGTTGGTGATATTTGTTAGTTGTATGTAGATGTAGATGTTGTTGGTGGTTGTATGTAGATGTAGATGTTGGTGGTGGTTATTCGTTGTTTGAAGATGTAGATGTTGGTTGTATGTAGATGTTGGTTATATGTAGATGTTGGTGATGGTTGTTAGTTGTACGCAGATGTAGATGTTTTTGGTGGTTGTATGTAAGTAGAGCCCTGTTGTCATGATCCTGTGTTTCTGTGTTTCATGTAAAGATGGTTGATGCTGGAATGATAAAAGATGGTAGAAAGGCAGGCAGGCATAGGAGGGAGGGATGTGGGAAGCGAGGATAGGAGGGTGCAGAGCGAGCGAGAGAGAGAGAGAGAGAGAGAGAGAGAGAGAGAGAGGACGTGCAGGAGACGAGAGAAGCCAGCGCTGCCTCTAGATGCAGGAGGTTTGGACGGACGTGCGGCGCGGCACTAGCGACTCGGCGCTGGAAGATGGTTTCAGTAAGAGGGGAACTGACGGTTGCCTATAATTTAATGTTCAGTATCTTGGACTCCTTCTCTATGGGTAATAGCTGAGTGGCTGCCTTGTTCTCTCTCTCTCTCTCTCTCTCTCTCTCTTGCTGCCTTATTTATGTACACACACACACACACACACACACAGTCTGTGCATTTGTGGCAGTTTGAGGGTCTCTGTGGACAGCGGCCACCTCTGAATGGGGATGAAGTGTGTGGATTATTAAGGCACGTCACTAATTAATTCCCTCTGTTCTTCTGTACAGGGGTGGCTCCTGCGAAGAAGAGCCCCAAGCTGGTGAGTACCATCACTCTGTTGTTTCTGGGTTATTTTTGGTGCAGGTCGTGTCCTGCTGTGCCTCGGCGTGGTGGACGCTTTGATGCCCAGCTGGTGGAGTTTTAATGGGGGCTGATGGGAGGGCAGCGCTGGGGCTGCGACCGCGAGAACAACTTGATGTTGTCGCTTGTTACATGACCACCTATTAAGTTTGTGTGGGTTGTCTGCAGGGACCAGGCCTGGTGTGTGTGTGTGTGTGTGTGTGTGTGTGGTTTGAAGATGCAGGAGTGCATTGCAGTGAAAGGTTCTTTTCCTGGTTGTTGATGGTCTGCTGGTGTCCATACTGAGGTGATGTTGCTGTAGCCCATGATGGGACGCCATCATTTCACACCACGTCTTCTGCTCCAGGACCACAGGGACTTTGGAAAGTGCTGTAATTAAGCTGTGGGATTTTCACACGGAATGGGTGACTTGGAATGGCTTTGATTAAAGTGGCATCTGCTCGGGCACGACTGGATAAATCCTTGTTGCTTGTTGGACGCTGAGCGGTCCAGTGAGACGAACCCAGGAGGACTAATTCCAGGGACAAGTCCGGGGAACGGTGGGCATGAACGAATGGAAGCGTGTTTGTCCGTGTCTGATTCCTCTTCTCCCCCGGTTCCTCCACACAGCAGCAGTTGGAGCGGAAGGACAGCCAGGGCAGCTCTCAGCACAGCGCGTCCAGCCAGCGCAGCGTCCACGCCGACTCTCCCCTCCACGCCCCCGAGCCGGCCGCCCCGCCCGCCCCGGCCCAGCCCCTCCCCCAGGACCCGGCAGCGGACGGCACCATCCAGAAGAAGCCCGATCCCTTCAAGATCTGGGCGCAGTCCAGGAGCATGTATGAAAGTAGGCGTAAGTAGTATGTCTTTGGTGGAGGACGCTTGTTGCTGCTGGGTGGGCGTGGCCGCTTGTCTCTTCTGGAAGAGACATCTGTCGCTGATTCTTCCTGCTGGTGTGTGGAGCTGCAGGTGTCGGCTCTGATGGCCGCCGTTCTGTTTCTAACCGGCCCGTTTTAATGGTGGGACTGCAGGTCTGGAGATAAGCGAGGCTCTTCATTTCTCCTCATGGTCCTGCTTTCATCACTGCCTTTCATTCTTCAAGCACCTTGGAGCAGCATCCCCCGTCGCTCGCTGGATGGAGACCACGTCTCTGAGTAGCGTGAAGCCGTCCCAGCAGGGTAATGGAGATGGAATGATGCCTGCTCCCCCACCGGCAGCCATTTTGTAGCATTTTTGGAGGCGCGCTTCCTCCCTCCCGGTCATCTGATACCGTGGGCGAGGCAGGAAGAGTAATGACTGCCGAGCACCTGCTTCATGGTCAGAAGGTGGTGCAGATCCGAGCGGAGTTCTCACAACGAGGGCTTGTAAGCGACTTTCATGTTCGTCTCATTGCGGCTTTGTGAACATGAGCGCTGTGCCCGTCCACAGGCCACGGCATCTCTCATTGGCTGGTCAGGTGTGAGGAGCAGTGTCTGGACTGAGAAGGAGGACATAGGACGTGTCCAGGCCGCTGCCGGAATGCTCCTCTCTCTTTTCCTCCTGCGCTTCTGATCGCTGGTGCCATCAGGCTGCCGCGGTGGCGGGGGGACGTCGGCGGGGACTTTGTGCACGTGTCTTGTAGCTGAATTGATCTGTTTGTCATTTCAGTGCCGGATTATCAGGAGCAGGACATCTTCCTGTGGAGGAAAGACACGGGCTTCGGATTCAGGATCCTGGGAGGAAACGAGCCCGGTGAGCCGGTAAGTGACCGCCTTCGGCTCGCTCTTCCCCGTCCATCTGTCCTCAGCAGGATCGTTTGCCTCCTAATTATAAATTCAAGGCCAACTTCCACCTTCAGCAGTTTTCAAAGAAATGATGTCCGCGCTGTCGTCCAGGTAGGACGCGTCGTGGGAGGCGGACAGTCCAACTCGATTGGCTTTGACATCTACAGACACGCTGAGCAAATTCTGATCTTTTTGAAGTTGCCCTTCATTTTAATGGCGCCGCCTTGGCAGGGGTCCTCTGCGTGGACTTCACAGTATTATCTGTCTTCCATTATTTCCACTTCCATTTTTTTGGCCGGACCAGACAGCCAGCAGTTCTCCTCCTCTCTGTCTTTGATGTGGGCTTTGCTTTCTCTCTCTGAGGAAAATACCTTCAGAGCACCAGTTGTCCATGAAGAAGTCTTGGTGAATCCACACCGGTCCTGTTTTACCTTCAGAAGGTTGCCAGATCTGTGTAGTTTTTGGCCAAGATCTGTAGACTAATTGGCCGCAGGAGGGTTTCTGGTGCTGAACCGTCTCCTCTCGCAGATCTACATCGGCCACATCGTGAAGTACGGCGCGGCGGACGAGGACGGGCGCCTGCGCTCCGGGGACGAGCTCATCTGCGTGGACGGCACGGCGGTGGTGGGCAAGTCCCACCAGCTGGTGGTCCAACTCATGCAGCAGGCGGCCAAGCAGGGACACGTCAACCTGACCGTGAGACGCAAGACGGGCTACGGAGGTAAGCAGCTGGGCGGGGCTTTCCGCTCAACAGATGATGATATAACAGAGAATACTAATCTAATAAGGTTTTGAATAGTTATTGATTATTGGTTATTTAATATCATCAGCTCATTGGGGGTTTAAGAAAGCCCAGAAACGGGCCGTAAAGTTATAATTGAATCTGAACGAGAATATCGTTATTGTCGCTGTGACAAGTACACCGACATGATGTCCCTGAGCCAGAGGGGCATCTTAAATACTGCGTGTAATTGTGGGTGAGGCTCAGGCTTGATTCTGATTGGCTGCTTGGTGTACACTGGGATTATTTGGGACTGATGCGTTTCTGCTGCGTACCGTTACCATGCCGTAATAATTATGCGGTAATAATTCTTCTGTTTGGTGCTTGCGGGGCCTGTTCGCTTGTTTTTTTTTACTTCTGCACCTCCCCCACGTCACTAATGCTCAGAGATTAATAGATTCCTGAATTATGCAAAATCCCGGCTAATAATTTATGCCTTACTGGACAGATTTTATTTTATGAGAAATTAAATACTGCAGCGCATGTTAATAAAAGTGGTATTATAGTAGCCTAGTGGGTAACACACTCGCCTAAGAACCAGAAGACCCAGGTTCAAACCCCACTTACTACCATTGTGTCCCTGAGCAACACCCTTAACCCTGAGTGTCTCCAGGGAGGGACTGTCCCTGTAACTACTGATTGTAAGTCGCACTGGAGAAGGACGTCTGATAAATCCCGTAAATGTAAAAGAACGGGACTCTGTGGGGCAGTGGTGGTCTAGCGGTTAGAGGTAGGAGGCCCCATAATCAGAAGGTCCCCGAGAATCAGAAGGTTGACTTCTCAATTCCCGAGAAGTCAAGGTGCCACCGAGGAGCCACTGAGCAAAGCACCGTCCCCACACACTGCTCCCCGGGCGCCTGTCATGGCTGCCCACTGCTCACTCAGGGTGATGGTTAAATGCAGAGGACAAATTTCACTGTGTGCACCGTGTGCTGTGCTGCTGTGTATCACATGTGACAATCACTTCACTTCACTAACTGAAAGTGAAGTGATTGTCATTGTGAAACACTGCAGCACAGCACACGGTGACACAACAAAATGTATCTTGTGTATTTAACCGTCACCCTGAGTGAGCAGTGGGCACCATGACCTTCGGATTACGGGGCTGCTTGGCCACCACTGCCCAAGAGGAAACTAGCAGAGGATGGATTTGATCCATCGACCTCTGGGTTATGGGCCCAGTCCATTTGAGATTTAAAGGGAGAAGATTCATCAGATGAGCTTGACTGGCCTGGAGACGGAGAGAAGGATTAGGAAACGTTGTGTTAGGATTGTTGAAAATCGATCCCTGTAGACCTGCATCTGCTGCGTTCGAAAACGTTCCCACTCACTCTCCCCCGGTTCTCCCTCGGGTTCCTCAGCATCGAAGGTGGATGGAGACATGCCCCCATCACCGGCCTCGTCTCACCACAGCAGCAACCAGGCGCCATCGCTGACCGAGGACAAGCGCACGCCGCAGGGCAGCCAGAACTCCCTCAACACGGTCAGCTCTGGGTCGGGCAGCACCAGCGGCATCGGCAGCGGAGGAGGAGGAGTCGGGGGCGGAGGAGGAGGAGTCGGGGGCGGAGGAGGAGGAGGCAGCACCGGCGGTGCGGTGGTGAGCAGCACCATCCAGCCCTACGATGTGGAGATCCAGCGTGGAGAAAACGAGGGCTTCGGCTTCGTCATCGTCTCCTCTGTATCTAGGCCTGAGGCGGGGACAACCTTCGGTAAGATCTGGTGCCAGAACACACACTCGCAAACATACACTCACAAATATACACACTCACATTTACACTCACACACAAACAAACATACACAGTCCCACAAACACTTCTCCTGCTTTCTGTACCACTCCTGTCCTGGTGTCCAGGTGTCTGTTTCGTGCTGCGCTCTGTGTCAGTGTTTGTGTGTGTGTGTGTGTGTGTGTGTGTGTGTGTGCGTGTGAGTTTCCTCTTTCCACTCCATACAGACACTTGGCTGCCGTTTTCGCTCGGTGGCGTGGTGAATTAACCCTTGACCTTCTCTTTCCTCTTTTTTTCTTTTCTTGTTGTCCTCCTTTCATCCTCTTGGTTCCTCCATGTCCCCACATCCACACACCCACACACACACACACACACACACACCTTTCAATTACACACACGCCGTTGCCCAAAAGCTGCAAACGCATGTGTGGCCATGCCCCACAAAATAGGTCGCATCATCGAGGGCAGCCCGGCCGACCGGTGCGGCAAGCTGAAGGTGGGAGATCGTATCCTGGCCGTCAACGGCTGCTCAATCACCAACAAGTCCCACTCCGACATCGTCAACCTGATCAAGGAGGCGGGGAACACCGTCACGCTGCGCATCATTCCTGGAGACGGTGAGACCTTGTCCTGTCTACATGTGGGGCTCAGGGTGTGCTGGGTGTGCTGGAGCGAGGCGGTGAATAAAGATCTCTCCTGGTTGGAGGACCTCACGTTGTGGGAAATGTGAACCTGCTGGTGCGAGTTTTTTTTAAAGATTCCCTCATCACCACCAGCCTCTGCTCATCCGGCCGGAATTAAAGGGCCCTCACACTCCACCAAGCTCCACCAAGGCTGAAGACGGGATGGGAGGGGGCAGGGAATGCTGGGATTGAGGAGCTGTTGTATCTGTGCGTTTGTCAGATGATGCGGCGCAGCAGCAGCAGTGCATCCTGGGAGAGCGACAGTGCAGCGTGTTTCAGCTCATCGATAAAATATTGCGATCAAGATTGTAATTTGGTCTCTCACACCATCCTCATGATCTTCCCAGAATCCTCCAACGCGTCTCTGCTGACCAACGCCGAGAAGATCGCCACCATCACCACCACCCACACGCCACAGCAGCAAGCGGCACCTGAGCCACGGTGAGTTCGGATCGGAACCCGCACAGGCCTGGACCAGCACTCCAATGTTTCATATCGGTTTCTGCCCGTCGGCGTTCGTTTTATTCTCTTCTGTTTCGCAGAAGCAACACGAAACCAAAACAGGAGACGTTTGAGGCGAAAGCCCCTCAAGCTCCGCCCCCTATGGCCCCCATTCAAGCCACTGTGCAGGTACTGAACAGCAGAGCGTTCTACTCCTCACTGTCACCTCTAGGGCCAATGATGATGATGATGGTGGTGGTGATGTTGCCTGTGTGACTATCAACTCCGTTACCCAGAATTCCTGCGCATCAGTAATTAATCCCGGTGGCTGAACCTGTCACAGTGCCCGTCTGCGTTTGTCTTTCAGCAGCAGGAGGCGGAGCTCTACTCCGTCGATCTGGAGCGTGACAATAAAGGTTTCGGTTTCAGCCTCCGCGGTGGCCGCGAGTACAACATGGACCTGTACGTCCTGAGGCTGGCGGAGGACGGCGCGGCGGTCCGCAATGGGAAGATGAGGGTACGTTTACCCCCAGACACACCCGGCCCCATTCTCAGCAGCAAAACACCCAGAAGATGAACTTACATGTTGTATGGGGAGGAGGAGCCTGTACGCATGATTGACAGCTCTCAAACACCATGCATCCTCATTCTGGACTATTTAACCCCGACCTGTCAATACGTAGCACGTCCAGGTGTAGCGCAGCGCCCTTCTCCTCCCTTTCTCCATTTCTCTCCGTCCTCTACACTCCTAATATCCCCTGTACAAAAACGTGACCACGCCCACTACCAACACCAACATGCAGGTTATCAGGTGCTTTAATTCCAGTCAACGTGACCACGCCCACTACCAACACCGACATGCAGGTTATCAGGCACTTTAATTCCAGTCAACGTGACCACGCCCACTACCAACACCAACATGCAGGTTATCAGGCGCTTTAATTCCAGCGAACGTGACCACGCCCTCTACCAACACCAACATGCAGGTTATCAGGCGCTTTAATTCCAGTCAACGTGACCACACCCACTACCGACACTAACATGCAGGTTATCAGGTGCTTTAATTCCTAGTGAACGTGACCACGCCCACTACTGACACCCACATGCAGGTTATCAGGCGCTTTAATTCCTAGTGAACGTGACCACGCCCACTACCAACACCAACATGCAGGTTATCAGGTGCTTTAATTCCAGCCAACGTGACCACGCCCACTACCGACACCAACATGCAGGTTATCAGGTGCTTTAATTCCAGCCAACGTGACCACGCCCACTACCAACACCGACATGCAGGTTATCAGGTGCTTTAATTCCTAGTGAACGTGACCACGCCCACTACCAACACCAACATGCAGGTTATCAGGCGCTTTAATTCCTAGTGAACGTGACCACGCCCACTACCAACACCAACATGCAGGTTATCAGGCGCTTTAATTCCTAGTGAACGTGACCACGCCCACTACCAACACCAACATGCAGGTTCTCAGGCGCTTTAATTCCTAGTGAACGTGACCACGCCCACTACCAACACCAACATGCAGGTTATCAGGCGCTTTAATTCCTAGTGAACGTGACCACGCCCACTACCAACACCAACATGCAGGTTATCAGGCGCTTTAATTCCTAGTGAATGTGACCACGCCCCCTACCGACACCAACATGCAGGTTATCAGGCGCTTTAATTCCTAGTGAACGTGACCACGCCCACTACCGCCTTCAACGTGCAGGTTTTCAGGCGCTTTAAAAAGTCAATGTGACCACGCCCACTACCAACATTTATACAGGCATGCTCTAGAGTGGTTTCTGCTCCATCTGGCCAGCATGTTTGGAGATTTTTCTCACAGCTGTCCAGCGGTTGCTGGATGTTGCTTTTGGAGATTGGATCTTGTTACGGAGTGAAGCGAGGAGTCGGCTGTGTTTTATTAAGACAGAACGTCTCAACTTCTTCTCCCGATGCAGGTGGGTGATGAGATCCTGGAGATCAACGGCGAAAGCACCAAGGGGATGAAGCATGCCCGTGCCATCGAACTGATCAAAAGCGGCGGGCGCCGGGCGCACCTGGTGCTCCGGCGCGGCGACGGATCCGTGCCGGAATATGGTGGGTCCATCTATGAGAACATTCCCTTCTCTCCGGTCTTCACCCCGTGAGACGCCACCTTCCAGGGCTTCCTGTGGGCTCTGGGTCTTCCTCCTGTTGCCTTTATCACCCTCTTCACTTCCGGGCTTGAATCAGGGGACACTTCTGGATGATGGGCGTCTTCTGTGGCACGTCAAAAAAACCAAAACAAAATAACCACAACAAACTGCTGAAGATTCATGTTTTGAAGCGTGGATTTATGTTTATGGTCTGCAGATTTATGGCTATTTCTAGTTGTATAAAGAAAAGAGAAGAAAAGGCCGTCATGCTTTCCTGTTTCCAAGTCAGTGAGGCGTATTGATCATATTTATAATATTTATTGAAGGTGAATGTAAGCTACTGAGAAGTCGTGTGGTAGTCGCGGTGAAAATCACAGTTCCGGTCCTGATTCCACGTCTTCCGCTCCGTGTACAGAACCGTAAATGTAGACACAAGAACAATACATCTACTGCTGCATGATACTGTCTGCCATGTTCCATAATATTTATGGAAGAATCCTTTTACATGTATTGATCTTTTGATTGACGGCCACAGTTCATCTTAAAAAGTGTTTTTTTTTTGTTTTTGTTTTTTGTTTATGTTATTTGTTTATTTCGATTATTTTTTTTTTCATTCATGTATTTTTGTCAAGTTGAGAATGTGATTTGACACTTGTCCTGCGCCGATATCTGACATCTCTGTGAGGTTGTATATTTTTGTAACATTTTTGTACCTTTTTGTCCATCCGTCCGTATTTTTTCTTGCTATGTAACCTGCTTCATATGGTGTGTGTGTGTGTGTGTGTGTGTCAGCGCATCTCACTGGGTTTGTTGGGGTTGGGCTCACTACTGGTTGCTTGTGTCTGTTGGTTTTCCACTCATGGGCGGGGCATTTCTGGGACAATCTCTTATCTTTGATTGACAACATGAGCAAATAAACACTTTTTTTCCATTCAAAAAAACAGATGAATCTTCTCTCTGCATCTCTCTGCTGATCTCATGGTCTAAATTCTCCGCTCTTCTCTTGTTTCTTCATTCTTGTGTCTTTTATCTTCCTCCCCCCTCCGTTTGCTGGGCTCGTCCCCCGTCCCCAGCGATGGCGTCCCCGCACTGTGTCAGAAACGACAAGCCGGACGAGGCCTGTCTCTACCTAACTGGACAAAACCAGAACACGGTTTGTAGCCGAGCGTCCGTCTCGTCTCGCCTGTTCGTGGCGTCGCTGCTGCTGCTGCTGCTCCATGCAAACAAATCGGACGGACTCATGCATCTCCATTGTCACGTTAGACGTCCCTCAGAGAACGAGTTCCAGTCAGGTTTCTTATTCAGCTACTGAAGTGTCCACCTGTTCACGTCCATGACGAAACGCGTGGTTTTCACCGCATTTAGATGTTTAGAAGAAGTTGAATAAAATGTCCTAATTTACCGTCAGTTTCCCAGTCGTGTCCCAGGCACATTGACACTTGCCAATTCAGATGGAACCAGCAAATAATGGAATTCATCCCTGAGCTGTAGATTTAATAATCTTTCGTCTCGCACATTCGCAGAATTCATTTTCACGTTGCAGCCCGCGTCCGAGTGCATTATACATGTCCCATCGTGATTGACACGTCCGTGCTTCATGCTGCATACGGGAGCGTTAATACGGAACCGGCCTGGGTTTAATCTGGCTTTGGCTGCCCGTCATTCGTAGCGCATGTGTGTTTACTCACAGATACTAATTCTGTCGGGAACCTGCAGTCATTTCATGACGTGTCCTGTCTTCCAGACGGCGGCGGCGACCGCGTCGGGGTCGAAAACGCTACGGAAGTGAGCGCAGCGCCGACCGCTCGACAGACACAACAACCACTGGAGTCCAGCTACCGAACAGATCTTCACGAACCATCACAGAACGGGGACAGGAGGACCCGGGCGGCCACCAACAAGAGGGACCAGGGCCACCACTCCAACCAGCGCCAGCGCTCTCCTGACGGGACCGGCCGGAGTCGACATCGCAGCAGGAGGTCCTCCAGGAGGAGAGGAGACAAGAGGTCCAGCACGGAACACCACCACCACCACCACCACCGCCGCCGACATCACCACTACCACCACCACAGCCCCCACAGGAGGCACCGCTCCCCAGAGAGACGGAACCGCACCCGCAGCGCCGAGGACAACCTGGACAGCCGGCGCGGCCGGAGACACGGCCGGTCCCCCGAGAGACGCGGCCACCACCGCTACTCCTCCCCCTACCGGTCACGGTACCAGTCCCCACCCAGGTACCGGGCCAGATCCTGGGACCCGTTGGCGGAGAGACAGGCCAACGCCAAACCAAAGGAGGAGCCAATCACGTTGCGAGAACCTCCCAAACCCGTCCCTCCCTCCAGAGCTGAGAGCATCCTGACAGAACCAGCGGCCCTGGGGCGCCTGAACCGAGGGGACAACCTGCTCCGAGAACCCGCCTCCACCCTCGTCAGGGCCGTGTCACCCATCCAGCCCGCCAGAGACCCCCGAGGACAAGTCTACAGGGACGCCACCCTGCCCAGGACCCGGAGTCCTGAAGAGGACTCGGCCTACAGGAGGTACAGCTCGCTCTTCAGAGGCCGTTCCCCCGAGAGGTCGAGTCACCAGGCCCGCTACAGAACCAGGAGCCTCGGGAGGGATCTCTCACCAGAGCGGAGCTACCGAGGCTTGGAGGACGATGGCGACGACGATGATGATGATGATGATGATGACGATGAGGAGGAGGAGGAGGAGGAAGAAAATCGTTCCAGACTTCAGGCCCATTACAACGTTCCCAGACCCCGGTACAGCCAAGGCTCCAGCACCTTATCTCAACCCAAACGCAAGACCTACAACCCCAAAGATCTCAGCATCTGACAGAACCTCTGAGCTGCCCAGGGTCCGAACCCCCATCACCCCGTACGCTCTTTATTTATTTCACTCCGAGTTTTCTCCTCCTTCCTGCTCTCCTTCTTCACACAAACACAACGATGTGCCTAACAGAACGTTCCTGATGGACCAGCGACCCTCTGTCATTGGTGCTCAGACATACGCTGTGCATGATGTCTCCACCGTCCTCCAGTGTCCCCAGCGCCCCCGTTTTTTACACATTTGACCAGATTATAGCACAAGCCTGCGTTTGTTTGTATATTTTTGACAGTTTGATTATGTGAACATTCAGAGGTGATCATTTAATGAAGGGATGTTAAAAAAAGAAATAAAAAGTAATATATTAAACACACTCTGTCCACAGTACATAAGTCATTTCAATTAATCCTGGATCTTCTCAGGAGATTAACAACCTTCATGTTTTGCAGGTGATCTTGGAATTTTCGAGCATACGATCCTGTTTGATGTGGTTTTCTGTCTCAGGTTTGAGCTTTAAAAACCCAGCAAGGTCCTCCCGTCTCTAAATGCCAGGCTGATGGGTGGAGGTATCAGGTTCACTGCTCCATTCCCAGCTCGGTTCCATCGTGTCTTCTGACTCTTTAGCTCAGGATTCGCCTGAGATGAACCTGGTTTTTGCTCATTTATTTGCTTCTCTAACATGAGGACTTCTGACCAGACCATGAGCTGAACATTTTTTTTATTCATCCTGAAAGTCCTGCAGGATTCATGATGTGTGACGTGAGTGGTTAATATCGTCGGAGATGGGCCGTGCTGCTGACCTTGGTGTGCATTCATCTGTTGTCATGGTAACACGTGGTGGGGCTCCATCCTGTTGAGTCACTGGTGACGAAAGCCGGGTTGACGCGGCGCTCTGCCGTGCGGAAGAGAGCAGAAGAAGGGATTCAGTCATTAGAGGCAGAAGGTATCTGCCCCATCTTTCTAAATTAGACGCTGCTGAAACGCGCACGTGGAGAACTCGTATTCTGTCTGAGATTCGGACGGAGGTGGCGTCAGGTTGCCATGGCTACCTGAAGGTCATTATCTTCTTTTCCCGTGAAGCACGTGATCTCGGGAGCAGCACGTCCTGTATAACGTGTCATTGTTAAAGGAACCTTGGTTCCTAAATGCCCTCTGCAGGATATGAAAGAAACATTAAAGTACAAAGTAAAAAAAGATCATTCATAAACATCAACTGTTCTGCTTTTATTATCAGCCATTATTCCACAGTCTCCTGTAGGAGTTGTGTCATATTTACCATTTTCATGGTATAATAAATGATATTTGGGGTTGGATTTTCTTTCAGATGCCGTATAAGATGCGTGTCTCATACAAATATAGCACAAACTGGGTGACAAACTAGTCCAGTGGACACCAGACAAAATCACTCACTCACTCACTCAAACATTGCTCCACACCTGCTGGCTACATTAATGAAGTTTTTCACCCACAGAGACACACACCACTCAATCACAAATAGAAAAACCACCCACATTTTATAGAAAAATTACATATATATCCATATTATCGCTTCAATTATCGGACAATTATGGTCCTTCACCATTGGTCACAGCAGCACAGAACACGGTGCACACAGTGAAATTTGTCCTCTGCATTTAACCCATCACCCTTTTGTGAGCAGTGGGCACCATGACAGGCGCCCGGGGAGCAGTGTGTGGGGACGGTGCTCAGTGGCGCCTCAGTGGCACCTTGGCGGATCGGGATTCGAACCAGCAACCTTCTGATTATGGGGCCGCTTCCGATGGTTACACCAGAACATCAGGCCATGGTCGACCAGTCCGTGGTGGGCTCCTCTGGAAACCCCTTTGTGATGCTCCACTGTGCTGCTGTGGTGATGAAAGATTGGTTGTCATGTTAGAAATGTCCATCCCTCAGCACACATGGGCCAAAACCCCCGGCATACAGGAGTGACCTGAGTGATGAGACTGAGCAGATGAACATGATATTTGTTATTGCCTCTGAATTTTCACCGTGGTCCTATTGGTAGTTGTGCTGGAAACGCTTCATCGGGTGACGTCAGGGCTGTTGAAATGCAGCTTGTGGGCTCCCTCTGCTGGTAGAATTTCATAAACAGTTGAGATATTCCAAAGTACTCCAAATAAAAATGTATTTAATGAGACTCCAAATGGGACTTCTGATGTTGCAGAACCAACATGGTTCAAAACCATCCACAATTATTCAATCCCATCAATTCAGAATGACAACAGCCTGAGTTTGAATGAAAAGCTGAAGATGTTTAAGCATGTGACACGACTGTAACTGTAGGGGACATTTTCAGGTCACTGGGGGCGCGTGACAGTGACCGGAATTATCATCACAGCAAAACACCCCCCGTCTCATCAGTCTTCAGGTTATAGTGAAAGGTCCCGATACAGAAACACTGTTCTGGTTCAGTTTGATAATTAGGGTGGTAATGGCCTAGTGTGTAACAGAAGACCCAGGTTCAAACCCCACTTACTACCATTGTGTCCCTGAGCAGGACACTTAACCCTGAGTGTCTCCAGGGGGGGACTGTCCCTGTCACTACTGACTGTAAGTCGCTCTGGATAAGGGCGCCTGGTAAATGCTGTAAATGTAAATGCTGTGCTGAACTAACACAGTTAAATAAATTCAATCAAAACGGACCATGTTCATGCATATTAGCCTCAAAACAGATTTATTCACATGTGGTGAAAGTTTGGTGCAGGAACATCTGTCCAGGTTACTGCTGATGAGAACTCGGTACAGAAAGTGGCTGATTGAGGTTCCCACACTCTGCAGTAATGAAGAGCATTCGTAGAAAACAAGAGATTTTCTCCGTCTGTGCTTTTTCACCCATCATCTTCCTGCCGTTTGGATAAGAGTCCAGACGTCAGTGCTGGATGGCGTGGAAGGTGTCTGGTCTCTGGACGCCTGCTGCTGGGCTGTGACCAGGCCAGCAGACCTTCAGCAGATCTGATGGGAGTTCAGTTCCTCCTGCTCTCAGACCAAGGTAGACGTTGTCGCTGAGATGTAATCTGGTTGGCCTCTCAGGTCATGTGACCAGTGGAGGGTCATAAGCAGTGGAAACAGGAAATGGGGCTGTAAAGCTACCCTGAAATGAGAGATCATGCCAGATAAAAAAAACCCACAATGGGTTAGGCATTCGACCTATTAACCAGAAGACCCCAAAGTCCCAGGCTTAAACCCCACTTACTACCATCGTGTCCCTGAGTGTCTCCAGGGGGACTGTCCTTGTCACTTCTGGTTGTAGGTCTGGTAAATGCTGTGGATGTAAATGTACTGCGTTATTTTTAAAGGTGACCCCTTTCATGTCCTCTGTGGAAAGTTTTGGGCTTCCTTCCTAGAATTGATCTTGTGAAGATCTCTCATGTGTGAGGAGTGAGCAAGCAGGGTGTACGGTAAGTGGGTGGGGCCGGGCGGAGCTGCTTCCTCCCCAGGCTTGACAATGCCGAGCAGGGAAATGGCTCAGTCACACCTCTCGCAGGACGTGGTCCTCCTCATGACAGGAACATTCAGGCCACTTCCTGCATGTGGCGAGAAGGTGACTCAGCCGGGGAGGAAGTGACGGAGCCAGACGTAGTAAAGGGGACGTCCTAATGTCCAGGCTTATCTGTGGGAAAGGAGCAGTGACCCGACCTACGACCCCCGTCCCGGCCTCGAGCAGAAGCTCTGCTGAACTCTGGACGAATTCATCTTGTGTGATTAATGATCTCTGCAGTTGGAAGCGGACCATGTTTATAGGATCTTCTGATGTATCTGAGGCAGCTCCACAGTGTGAAGCGAGTGTGTGGAAATGATGTACGTCAAGACTCTGTCCTGACGTTCTCCACTAGCGTGTGTGGTGGAGCTCCGATGCTCTTTCTTGGCAGCCCAGGCCCCCGTGACGTAGCTCCGCGGCGTTCTCTCTGAGAGGATAAGCGCGCTGATGTCTGCGCTCAACGCAGGGCGGTAAATAATACAAGCAAACTGACGTGGTCCTTCACGAGTTCCCGTAAAAAACATCCATAGAGAAGAGCTCCTCAGGGCCAGTTTTAAACTCAAGTGGAACCTTGACCTGCAGATGAGCAGAGCAATGAACCCCATTAACCTGCAACCATGGACCTCCTGACCCTGACGCCAGGCAGGCTGTCCTCCTGTCCTGATGCGTCGTGCCCAGCAGTTTACAGAAGAGCTTCGTGACCCACTAACCGCCCCATCATCTGTTCTTCTGCGACTGTTCCTGAAAAACAAACCAAAAATACCATGAAGACAGGCTGTAAACAGCTTTACGCTGCAAAATGAGGAGCAGGAACGTCTTCTGACTCCAACGTTGGGGAGGCTGAGGACTTTGAAGTGCAACAGCCGCCCATCATCTGGTTCCAGCCAAGGCAGATTAACCAAGATTTACAACAGCGGCGACCCGGCAGAGCTTCTCCGCGTCCAGCCACCCTGTAGGACTTTGATGAAAACAAGCCACGTCACCATAAAACATCAGCAGCAAGGCCCTCCTCCCCAACGCTGCTTGTAAATGGACACCGAGGTCAGAGCCACAAGCGCGAGGAGGAGGAGGTGGTTCTCCTGCTGCCTCAGCAGTCTGGGAAGATCCAGCTCGCCAGCGTGAGGGTGTTTATACCCCCCATCCACCTCCACGTCTTCATCCCACTGTCACGCCATCAATAAGGCGGGAGTGTGTTTTCATTAACGCACATTCCCTGGATTCCCGGACCATCATTCCGGGCCCAGGCAAGCGGCGAGGGAGTCGGCGTGAGCGAAGACAGACAGCGCCGGACTGGGGAGGACGAGAAACAATGGAGAAGCTTCTGGTGGGGTCTGGTCTGTAGCTCCAAGGATCCAAACAGAAAAACAGACCCGTGAGAGATAAATAAGCTCGTCCACCACAATCACGAGAATCCGGGCCTGGTCTCGCTCAGCATCCTTCCACGGTTTCACACTCAAGACTCCTGCCTTGTGCTGGTACCCTGATAGATTTAGAAGATGGTTGGAGGTTCATTATTTAACTGTATGCCTGAGAGCAGCTGTCTCTCCTTAGTTGAAGTGACTTGATCTCTGAATGTGTCCACCAAGAATGGGTTGAGGCAGCCCACTGGAAGGATGTTGTTAAGAGAACCAATGAAATCGCTGAAAGTTTTCAGGAGAAACAGCTACGACTTCAGGTGTCAGGTTTGTAGGAAACATCACGGAAGACGTCACATCAAGTCCACTGCCCTGGTCCAAACAGAGGACTCAACTTTTTGTTGCTACTCTTTGTCTCCTTTTTCACTGAGAAGGTTCTGCTCAGATCACCTGCCCAGACACATTCTGAAGGAATCTCCCTTTCATCATCTCTCCTTTCTGCTGTCTACTACCAGGCCTTCCAGTCTTTACCCTGAAGCCACCAGTGATCTGAACTCCACAAAATCAAATTTGAAAAGTCTGATAAATAATACTGAAGTTAACCATGGTTCATAAATATGAATAATCTCTGACATGCAGATGGCCATGCAGGACGACCTGCTGGTCTCCAGTCCTCCTTGGTCTCACCAGACACGCACTTCTCACACTTCCCCCTCTTATAGCTTCTTTTTTAGGTTTTCTCTTGCTAGGTCTGGTCTGGAATCTGCCAGGCAGGTTCTGCGACTAGATGTTGGAGGAAACAATGTTGTGGTGTTTTTCCTGGGGGTATCTGGTGCATGATGGAACTCCATCTAACACGTTGGTTTTATGAGAGAAGACAAGATCGTAGTCGATGGGGAATCATCCAGAACAGATGTGTGATCTGCTGAGAAGGCACCTGGCCTTGTCTAATGAAGCCCTGCTTTTTAATGGCCTCACATTTATTTGAATTAAACCTGTACATTTTCACCACATGACCACCACCGTCATCTGGCAGGAATGACACCGACGAGCTGCTTACAGGGACACTCGTCAGGGGTGGATATGCTTGGTAGAAAGTGAAGTCTGTGGAAACATCTGGGCATGATTTAAAGGATCTGCTGCTAACGTCTTGGTCCCAGACATCACAGGACACCTTCGACAAGTCCTGTAGAAAGACAGTTCAGAGCTGCTTTGGCAGCAGAAGGACAATATTAGACAGATGGTCCGTGGCTGATTGGTTCAGCAGGTTAATCTGCGCCAGGCCTCAATAGATATATTTACATGACATCCTGCGGCCCCCAAGTTCTTCACCATCCTTCCTACCGATATTTACCGCAGCTCAGTTTCGGACCGGCTCGATTAGACGTGTTGAGGGACTCACCGCAGCTTTCCACACGCTGGGCTGCAAAAAGGGGCCGACCGAGTAGCCCGCTGGGCGGAGCTTCAGCCGCACCTGACCTGGATGAAGCCAGGCCGGCATGTCTTCTCAGCTCCTCCCCCAGGCAGGATGTGAACCCGCTTCTCCCGTGTTTATGTGCCGATCTCCCCGGGACTCTCCACAACCTCCCCGCTGGCTTCGTGGGGCTTTGATGCAGGCAGCTGCAGCGTGAGCTCATCCTTCGGGGCCTTTTTTTACTTTTTACGGTGATCTCTCTGTCCTGTTACTTTACACCAGACCTCACGCCGCTGATCAGAGAGGAGGTCACGTCGATCGGGGGGGTCACGCAGCACATGGGCCCACCAGGCGGAGAACGAGGCCAGAGGAACTCTCCTGGGATCAGAAGGGGGCGTGTTACAGTCGCCCGCCTTTCACACAATACGGCCAGGAAGGAAGGATTAATAACGCCGCCGACATCCGTTTATTCAACCTTTCTGAACGCCTCCCTCCCGAAGCGCCATCTCCACGAGCCGGGTTCCTGAGAAGCTTCTGTTATTCCCATGGTTCCACAGTGCACAAAATCCCACCATCGTCATCAGATTCCAACATCTTCAGATGTTCATGTAGCACGGTGAGGCGCCATGGCCACATCGCCATTTTTAGCCACAGGAAAGAAGAATCGGTTTAGTGAAGTAAACATTTCAGTTGTTATGGGACCAGCAGGTCTCACTGGTGCATATTTGACTGTCAACCTTCCCAACATTCTGATGTCCAGAAGGTCTCTCAGGCCTCTGAATGGTAACTCTGCTTACAGCTGGAGATGAAAGTATCAGCAGCCCGCCGTCCTGTGGAACTTAGGCAGGAACTGTTGCTCCTCCCTTCCCTGGATCTGCAGTTTATGACTTCAGACCGAAGACAGAAAATGGAGCTAAATCCTGCCTGAAGTTCTTATCCTGTTTGCCATTCTGGTTCCATCAACTCCATATTTACAGGTTTATCATCTCACCACCCCGCCACCCCGAAGAACATCTCCTCTCTTCTCTTTATTTACGGCTTCATGCCGTCCCACCCCTCCGCTGAGAGACAGCTGGGCCTGGGAGTTGAGGAAGTCCCACAGCCCCATGGGAGATCTGTAGATCTGAATTGTGGGCATCACTGCTCTGCATTATCAGCTGCATTGTCTGCACAGTCCCGAGGGACATTGGAGATGAGGAAGTGTGTGTTCCTGCTGGAGATAAATGCAGAAGGTGCAGTGCCTTTTTACATTCATTTCCAGATGGATATCCAGAAAAGTTCATATGTATGAGAAGGCGAAGTTTGATGAGACACGATCTGAAAGTCCAGTTTATGAGTTCTTCTCTTTCAGTGTAAACATGTAACATGGTCTGGAGGTGGAGGTGGAGACTGACGTTCCCCTGCATTTACATTTACATTTACAGCATTTATCAGACGCCCTTATCCAGAGCGACTTACAATCAGTAGTTACAGGGACAGTCTCCCTGGAGCAATTTAGGGTTAAGTGTCTTGCTCAGGGACACAATGGTAGTAAGTGGGGTTTGAACCTGGGTCTTCTGGTTCATAGGCGAGTGTGTTACCCACTAGGCTACTACCACCTTTACAGTGACCCTGCAAAGCTGCAGGGTCACTGTAAAGATGGAATCAGAGGGTTTAAAGATGGATCATGGACCCACGTGACAATTCAGGTCCCCAGATACCCAGATCCCAGATCACACACCATCCAAACGCTCCAGTTCTGTCTGTTGTTTTTGTGCCAGTTCTTGTTTGGTCTGATTTATCTAAGTGGCTGGTGGTGCTGGGTCCACGTAGCTCACAACTCAGTCATGGGAATGATTGGAACGATGTCGAGGTTTTCTTCTCAAGCTCTACTCTATCCACAGATAGCGTGTGATAAATGTTCTGTATACTGATCCTGGTTTCTTCTGCACACGTGCTGCATGTCTACAGGACAGGAACATCGTCACTGTAAACCGGGAATCCATCACTTCTCCAAAGATTCCTACGTGCTGCTCACTTTATCAGTCATGCTTCAGTCTGTCCTAGCAGACATCAGCAAGTGTAAATCCAACTTCAAAGTGCTTCAGTGTTATGATGGTACTGCCGGGGTATTCCTCTCAACATCTCAACAAGTCCCTCAGAGTCGGTGACTCTGCGTCGCTCCGCTGATTCGCTCCAATCACACCAGAGGTCGAACCAGGAGAGCAGAAGCCAACATCTGGACGTCCCTGAGATTAAAGATCCACTGTGTGACCCGGACTCCTGCCAAAGAGGGCGGGGTGGGGCGGCGAGTGGGAAGCGGGGACTTCGGTTACGGAGTTCATCTGGCAAAACCCCCGGCCTGCGTAGTAGTATGCGATTTGGCAGCGTTTGAAGATGTAATCTGCCATTTGATTTCCATTCATTTAGCAGGATGGGAGGGTGCCAGCCATTCTACCCCCAGGGTGACACCTCCCACCCATATCAGGGTCAAACGGGCTCTCCCATAAACAACGAGTAAATGCCCCGCTACTCGCCCCCTGCTCCGGAGCCGCTCTCCATCGATCTGCTGCTCCGTTTCCCCTCCTCATGAACAGTGGAGAACACGTGGAACCGCTATCTGTGCACACAACATACCTCTATTCAGACGGGAAATGCAGGCCATCCGTAATACACAAACACAGGGATTTATTCCAGCCGTCGACTCGGTGTGAAACCAGGACAAGTTGCCGTGTTGGACTACCGCTACTCTGAAGGACACTTCAAACAGATCTTCTCTGAGATAAGACCTGCAGGCCTTCATGGTTTCTGGCATCAGAGTGTAACGGAGAAAACTGATTTTAGGGTAGAGAGGACAGAATAAAAAGAATAATCATATTTAGAGGCAAGAAGAAATGTTCAGGGTTTTGAAACGCTCTACTATACTCTATATATTTCGTGTTTGTTGAGACAGGAAATGGCAGCGTGAAATTATAGTGACACGTCCTCATTACTACACGACAAATGAATCTGGAGCGAGAGTTAAAAAATCTTCCCAAAATGCTGCTTCAGGAATTGTTTTCTTGTGGTTTTCAAATAATTCTGAGTTTGGGCCTAAAAATAACGAAATAACAGGGCGTGTAAATTTAGAACAGAAACCAGTCCGGACTGGGGTGCTTCTGATGGGCGAATTTAAAGGCGACAGAGTTTCTATATATTTAGGACGCACAACACATACAACACACGCTATGATACATATTTACATGTATGTTTTCAGTTGGAGTGGCAGAAGTAGCTAATTGAAAAAAACGAACATTTCACATTACATTGATTTCAGATATAAGATATAAGATTTCATCTTATTAACGAACGTCTGTAGTGCTGCTCCATATCATTATACTGGATTACCATTGCCAATCCAGATTACTGGATTACCATAGCAGGTTACCATACCATTTTATCAAACCATATTACCATACCAGGTTACCATAACATATAATTATACTCTATTACCATACTGGATTATCATACAGGATTATCATACCATATTACCATACTAGATTACCATACAATATTATTATACCAGATTACCAAATTACCATGATGGATTATCATACTATATTACCATATTATTATACCGGATTGCCATACTGGATTACCATACCATATTACCATACCAGCACTTTTAAAACTGCAACAAGTGCTGTACAATACAAGTAGACATAAAACATGATGAATAAAAGAGACACATACAAATAGTAAAGGAACTGTAAAATAAAATTATATAAAAAATTATAAAATGTGGTAGAGTAATAAATTTCACTAAATCTAATAAAGATCTATAAAAACAAGTTAAGAAGCACAAAACCCGTAAAAGTCTCCACCTCATGCTGGGTCGAAGGCCAGGGAGTAAAGGTGTGTTTTAAACTGAGTGAAGGGGCCTGTCTAACAAACCTTGGCAGGTTGTTTGACAGTCGAGGGGCTTCTACTGCAGAAACCCCGTCACCTCGGAGTTTGTAATGTGACTTGCAGCAGAGATGTCGAGGGGCTTCTACTGCAGAAACCCCGTGTAATGTGACTTGCAGCAGAGATGTCAGGTTGTTCTGCTGCTTGTTGGGTGGAAAGTGCGTAACTTCTGTACAACTTGCTGTAATGAGGCTGTACGTCGTGCGTCTTCATGTTTTATCTTATAACAGCTTCCTGACTGCAGTAACATCAGAAGAAGATTAGGAGCACCCTCGGTGGTCATTGTTCCTTGCCTTGGCGTCCCAGCAGGACCCAGTGGACGCTCGATAGCGGTTGGTAACAAGACAGAATGTTTCCCCTTTTATCAGTTGTGGAGCTTCCTTTGAGGTCATTACCCCTCTCATTACCGCGCCCCGCCTCATCAGGATAATGAGGGCTGAGAAGAAGAGGCTCTTCTCGCTGAGCCTTCAGGTACAACTGTTCCCCAAAAACGTCCCCCCCTGCCATCCAGCACAGTGCTGAGGACGACTGAAGAAGCTCGGTGTGGAAACGGCCACGCATGGGCTGCTTCAGAAGAAGAAAGTAGGAAGGCAAGTGGCTGGCGTCCCTTCGTCAAAGCAGATAAATTAAAGTGGATGTCCAGGATTTTCAGAAATAAAGGAGTGACTGTGGTTGACAGCCACGTCTCATACGGAAAACATGGCCACTTTGGTGGCATTTTGGTGAAGGTTTATTAAAAGTTCCTGCATGTGTGATCGTCTGGATGGGTTCCGATCTCACAGTGACTGCTGGCTTCCACGAGAAGAACAGGAAGGGAGGAGCCGTAGCGGCGTGGCGTAAAGTTCCTGCCCTATCGCCTTTCAGCAGCTGGACCGTCCCCAGAACCACCAAACCATTCACATGAACCCCACTTGACCTCTGGTCGCTGTGGACGGGTCACCGGCAGATTTTTGGTCTGCTGCGATTTCCAGTCATTAGATGCATGACGTGG
Organism: Denticeps clupeoides; assembly: GCF_900700375.1. Classification (NCBI taxonomy): domain Eukaryota; kingdom Metazoa; phylum Chordata; class Actinopteri; order Clupeiformes; family Denticipitidae; genus Denticeps; species Denticeps clupeoides. Next base: position 191,350 of record NW_021630084.1, on the reverse strand, counting down.
ACGTCCATGTCACCGGTTCTGTCTCCCTCGCCAACGGTAACAGAAAAAAAAGGAAAATCCCTTCACTGGATGGCCGATTTGAGGAATTTCTGATATATGATATTTCCTGTACCGCGCACAGAGAGAAATGGAGACAAAAGACGGCAAGGACAGGACACCGCGGACATGAAGCCTTAAAAATGGTTCAAAGGATGAACACTGCAAAACTGGAGTCAAAAACCACACCACAAAACATTATTTTCAATATTTTTATAATTCCAATGAAATTCTCCGCCATAATTGATGCTCGCTAGAAAGCATCCGAGGATCTTCTGTAACCGGTGCCATCAGCCACCTGCACGTATGACAGTATTACAGCCAGGAGGTAAGATTGTGGTGAGGTACCAGCACCTTTCCCGTATTACAGAAATAAACGAAACTGTGTCATCCAGTAGCTGTTCTAAAACCTACAAAATAAGACATTTACATTTACGGCATTTACCAGACGCCCTTATCCAGAGCGACTTACAGTCAGTAGTTACAGGGACAGTCCCCTCCTGGAGACACTCAGGGTTAAGTGTCCTGATCAGGGACACGATGGTAGTAAGTGGGGTTTGAACCTGGGTCTTCTGGTTCATGGGCGAGTGTGTTTCCCCACCAGGCTATTAGCACCCACTAATATAACCTATACAATGAATATTCAGCATTTCTGAGATATGGCCAATGCACTGGAAATTTACAATGTTCTACTTCTAACCTAAAGTAAAGTGAATGTGATCACATGTGATAGACAGCAGCACAGCACACGGTGCACACAGTGAAGCAGTGGGCACCATGACAGGCGCCCGGGGAGCAGTGTGTGGGGACGGTGCTTTGCTCAGCGGCACCTCAGTGGTACCTTGGCGGATGGGCAACCATCTGATTACGGGGCCACTTCCTTAACCGCTAGGCCACCACTGGCCCCACCTGGAACGTACTACGAACGTGATGTGAAATGACATGGTCCCACATTACAGATTTTCACAGGATTTTCCCCGATAAAGGGACTCATGAAGCAGCGTTATATAAACGAGTCCTAATGGGCCCCGGGACCCTAATCACATGATTATGAAATATGGCTCCACGCTGGACAGATTGAAGAGATTAAAGTCTCCAGGCAAGAACATCCATTAACGCACTTTAAAGAGAATCCTGGTTCACCAAATGAAGAGGAAGGAAAGGGGCTGGATGGGATCTACGAGGGGTTCGTGCTCATTTACATTTCCTCGCTCTTCTGACGAACGCGTATCCGGCTCCCCACCTCCGGCTGCTGGGGGCCACGTTCCTCCTGCACGCTGCTGTGAGCCTGTCATCTGCTGTAGGCCTGGAAGTCACACTCTGCCCGGCACACAGTGGTGCTGCCAGCGGGACCCGCGCCAGCCTATTCTCCAGCGACTGACAGCCGCAGAATGGAGCCCGTGACCCAGAATACGGGACTATATATAACATGACAACGAGGGCAGGGCCCGTCCTCCCCAAACTCCACTTGGCACGTCCCTCAACCCCGCTTTGATGTGGAGGGAAAATCCTGTGGTCAGCGGGTACAAGGCATTATCCCACCCAACGAGACCCCCCTCTTTACATCCTGCATACCAGCCTGATGAGCAGGACATGAGTTAAACGTCCTCTGTGGAGAACTACGACCGGGGTCAATAAAAGTTGGACATCTCCCCGACTTCTTCAGCCTTAATCGTGTTCTGTCGCCCCTCGTTTCCTGGGTTGTCCCGGGCGCGTTCCTCCATGTCCATCCTTCTTCTGTCCAGCTGTGGTCCACACTTTGCACAATGTCCCTGGTGTTTAGGCTGCAGTCTTCCTGCCGTTCTCCAGCCCTGAACTCCTCGGATGAGAAGAGGCGAGGGGAGACGTGTGTCCCGATGCTCCTGCGTCTGCTCAGACTCGCTTACAGCTGCACGGCCGCTTGGTCGGCATCCAGGTCACTTTCTGCTAAATGTCCCCGCCGCGCTGGACAACGCAGATACCATCTTCTAACCAAATATTAATAGCCCACAGTCCACAGTTCTCAGCGTTTCATCATGGAGCACACAGACCTCTAATCTTTCATCTTAAATCTGCAGAGTCATTACAAATCCCGAGCTTTACGTGCTGTGTGTGTGTGTGTGTGTGTGTGTGTGTGTGTGTGTGTGTGTGTTTGGCCCTCATTACCGTGTACATGGTGCCCGGCGGCAGGAGGGCTGTCCTCACTTATCAGAAGGAAAAGCACAACTTTCCTCTCAGCGGAACCGTTCAACTCCCAGCTGTCCCCGTCACACGCTGCACGCCGCTGACCTTTCACCCCCCCGCCCACCGGACACGCACTCGGGGACACGCACTCGGGGACCCGAACGGAACCTGGAGCTTCAGGAAGGTGTCCAGACCGGCTGAGGGAGGAACGCTGAGTTAATGCACGAGAGCTCCGCACAGCCATCAGCTGTGAGCTGAGATGTTTCTCCTGCTGAGGGACCTGCATTTCCGGTCTCACTGAAGCCTTCATCTTATCTTCTGTATCAGAACGTGGTGACGGTGACGTCACCAGGGACGCAGCTGCGATGTTTAAACGTTGCTTTGTCCTTCTGTCTGTAGTGACAGGGTGATAATAGCCTGGTGGGTAACACACTCGCCTGTGAACCAGAAGTCCCAGGTTCAAACCCCACTTACTACCATCATGTCCCTGAGCAGGACACTTAACCCTGAGTGTCTCCAGGGGGTGACTGTCCCTGTAACTACTGACTGTAAGTAGCTCTGGATAAGGGCGTCTGGTAAATGCTGTAAATGTAAATGTAACTGAGGCTCATTTTAAAGTAAATGGGTGCCACTGAGGTCCCCATGATGTAGGTCCTGTCCCCACACACTGCTCCCCAGGTGCCCACTGTCGCCAAGGGTGATGGTTAAATACAGAGGACACGTTTCACCGTGTCACTGTGTGCTGTGCTGCAGTGATGCACAATGACAATCACGTCACTTTCACTAAAGTGCTGGAATTCTGGCGAGTTTGAAAACTAGGAGGTTCTGGTCTGGACAGTAAAACAGGACAAAACAGGAATATTCTCCCTGACAACCTGAAAGATTAGGAATGTTGGACATCGTGTCGTCCAGGACGTTTTATTACATCCTGTGATGCATCATCATCATGCATCATCATATCACATTGATTAGAACTGTGTGTGTGTGTGTGTGTGTGTGTGAGGAAATAATGAAATCTAGACCTCTAAAGCCCGTCTCGGAAGTGAACGTGATGAAAGAGACGCTGCAGGCAGAGACGCAGAAGAAGCGCAGATGTGGAGGTTCCTGCTGCCCTGCAGCTGATCCTCCGGATCTGTAGAACATCCATGGAGGCTCCACCTGACGGATACCTTCAGAGGTCCAGTGGAGTCCAACGAGGACCTACTCAATTAGGTCCTGATGTTGTGGCTGATTGGTCTCCGCAGCATTACTTAATATCACATATATGGGGACTGTGTGAACTGTCCCAGTGACCTTCACCATGAGGTCCACGTGTTCCAGGTACCTGCAGTGGTTCAGGTGGATCCAGTGTCATGCGGAGCGGGCGTGGCTTGGTGGAGGGGCGTGTCCTCCACTCACGTACCTTCAGCGCTAACCCCGCCCATAGCTCCTCGGCCAGAGTGGTCTGCGGAGAGAAGCCCACCGCAGTCGTGTCCGTCAGCAGACCCAGCAGACCCCCCTTCTTCTCCTCGAACTTCTCTCCTTTTTTGCACAGTATGCACGTTTGCCCGGGAGTCCGCGGATCTTCAGCACGGAGCAGCGGGAGGAGCAGGAGGACATAATCGGCTGTTTTTGGTACCGGGACCGTTCCACCGTGGGTTCCAGTCATGCTGGCGCTGCTGTGGGGTGTGGGCTTCTTCTCGCTGCTCCCGGACCTTCTGAATGGAGACCAGGGTGAGTAACCGGCGCGGGAGAATGGATGGTTCACCTGTAGTTCATAATTCCATCTCGCTTCCAGACAGATCTTTCGATCATCTCGGCGCCTACGAGATCGTGACTCCATCCCGGCTGAGCGACGCCGGCGAGCCGCTGCCCACGAACGTTCACTTCACCCGGAGGAGGCGCAGCGCGGACGCGCCGGAGACCCCGCGCCGGGTCCACTACACCCTGCCCGCCTTCGGACAGCAGCACCTCCTCAACCTGAGCCGGGAGTCGGGATTTATCGCCCCGCGGTACACCGTCACCGTGCTGGGGGGACCAGGCAACCTGACCGGGCTGGAGGACGAGGAGCAGGACACGGACTTCCAGCACTGCTTCTACCGGGGACACGTGGACTCGTCCCCGCAACACAGAGCGGTGATCAGCATCTGCGGGGGTCTGGTGAGGAACACGGCCTCAATACACAAAATACACACACACACAACACATACACACTTACTCAACAATACACACACATACACAACAATCCACACACACACATAGACAACACATACACACTTACACAACACACACATACACAACAATACACACTTACACAACAATACACACTTACACAACAATACACACACGCACACACCATGCACACATAGACAACAATACACACACATACACAACAATCCACACACACACATAGACAACACATACACACTTACACAACACACATACACAACACATAGACAACACATACACACATACACAACAATACACACACACACACATAGACAACACATACACACTTACACAACACACACATACACAACAATACACACTTTAACAACACACATACACAACACATAGACAACACATACACACACAACACACACTTACTCAACAATACACACACACAACAATCCACACACTTACACATAAACACAACAATACAAACACACACATAGACAACACATACACACTTACACAACAATACACACATACACAACACACATACACAACACATAGACAACACATACACACTTACACAATACACACATACACAACACACAGACAACACATACACACTTACACAACACACACATACACAACAATACACACTTACACAACAATACACACACGCACACACCATGCACACATAGACAACAATACACACACAACAATACACACTCACACCCATACACAACAATACACACTCACACAATACACAACTATACCCACACACAATACACACTTTCATACAATACACACATACACAACTATACACACACAGAATACATACTTTCACACAATACACACACACACACACAACAATACATACTCACACACACACACACACAATAAAATCATCAATACACACAACACACTCACACATACCATCATCAATACACACTATCATCTATACACACTACACACTCACACACACATCATCATCAACACAGACCATAATCTATACTTCTGCATATCTGCAGTGTAAGAATCTCATATTGAGGCCAGTGGTGGTCTAGCGTAATCAGAAGGTTGCTGGCTCGAATCCTGAACCGCCAAGGTGCCACTGAGGTCCCCGTCCCCCCACACTGAAAGTGAAAGTGAGGGGATAGTCATTGTGAGACACTGCAGCACAGCACGCGGTGAAATGTGTCCTCTGTATTTAACCACCAGATTACGTGTCTGTTTCCTCCAGCCGACCACTGGCCCTGCCCCACTGCTCCCCTGGACCTGCAGTGTTTCACAATGACAATTAAAAAACAAACCACTGTCTCCAGAAGCTGTGGTCTTCACCTGAAACCTTCACCATGTTGGAAATGTTCACTCGTGCTCAAATGCAGGTCTTTTAAGCCCGGGTGGTTTTCATCGTGATGATACATGATGATGAGTTTTTGTATTCGGTTTATGTGTTTGGTAGAACAGTAGAAGTCCCGGGCTCTGAAGGTCAACACCTCTTTTGTGATTCCCCCCCCCCTCCTGCTTTTTCAAGCTTGGCACTTTCAGGTCTCCAGAAGGGGAGTATTTTGTGGAGCCCCTTCACAGCTACAACGGTGAACATTATGAAGAAGAACGTTTAAAACCTCACATTGTGTACAGAAAACCCCCCCCTGAGACGACGCTTGAGGAGGACGCATGTGGGGCTTCAGGTAAGATGGATTTGCTCTAGTTTTTGCGATATCACCAGCACCATCTCTAGTAGCACAGAAAGAGAGAAAGAGAGAAAGAAAGAAAGAAAGAAAGAAAGAAAGAAAGAAAGATCAGTTGTTGAGTTTCCGTCATGTTTGTGAGTTGAATGAATTTCCGTGAATTGGAGCAGAAGAGCTTCTGAGGACCTTCTGGAAGCCCCGCTCGGCTATCGCCACATCTCGGCCGATTACCGCCGATTCCTGTTGACTCCCGCACTTCCTCTTGGCCCCGATCGGGAAGAGCGATAGTCTCCGAGCCACGAAGACTGGGGACAGCTGGCCGTGGGGTGACGCTGCTGTCAACTCTGCCTTCGTGTGGTCTGAAATCCCGGAAGGTAGAAGGAGGCGCTCCGTGTCCAGGAGAGCTCCGGGACTAGGACGTGTTCCGTTCGCGAGCGGCCTCCTGCGTGCATCAGTGGAGACGTTTGTGTCCTCTGTGAGATTAGTTCCAGAGACGTCCTTCATAATGAACTCTGTCTTCCTCCACACCAGGACGCCAGAAGCTGCGTAGGAGACTCAGGGAAAAGGCTCCGAGGAGGACACCTGCCGGCATGTCGGCCGACCTGGAGACGCTGGGCGCCGGACGTTTGGCAGATCCCGTCCCCAGGAGTGAAAATAAGCGCGCTGCTAATGACAGCAGGGACTCGGGACCTCACAGGAGATCAAAGCGCTTCCTCTCCTATCCCCGGTTTGTAGAAGTCATGGTGGTTGCGGACAGCAAAATGGTGGAACATCACAGGGAGAACCTCCAGCACTACATTCTGACGCTGATGTCCATCGTAAGTTCTGCACCGCTGACCACAAGCCTCTTTGATGGCCGTGCGTGAGCTTTCCTTTCTCACCATGGGGCTGCCGAGCCGGGCAGGAGCCTCCAACCTGACAGTGTGATGAATGTGAGAAGAATAACAGTAGATGCCACACGGCGAGCCAGCATAACTGGTTCTGATCCTGGCAGAAATAAAGAGGAATCATGTTCCTCGGCGGTTCCTCTGCCTCTTTGTCACAAGTCACAATAAGACTGGTTCTCTTCAGTGGTCTAATGGATCTTCTATTTCATTCTAATTCCATCAGGTTTCGTCTATCTACAAGGACCCCAGCATTGGAAACCTGATTAACATTGTTGTGGTGAAGTTAGTCATAATTAACGATGAGTTGGTAAGATTGTTTCTGTTCGTGTAAAACGGAACTGTTCCGTGTGCCAGGAGAACGTTCCGCTCACGTGGGTTTTTTTTCCAGGATGGACCCGTGATTTCCTTCAACGCACAGACCACTTTAAAGAACTTCTGCATCTGGCAGCAGGGCCAGAATCACATGGACGACGGGCACCACGCCCACCACGACACGGCCATTCTCATCACCAGGTGAGCTCGGCGGGAGCGCGAGGACAACTTGGTCCTGCCGCACCCTGAAAAACAACCTTCTCTCCTGCTTTCAGACAGGACATCTGCAGAGCACGGGACAAGTGTGACACCTTGGGTGAGGCCTTCAGATCCACTCCTGCCGACGCTCATGACCGGGGTGACAGTAGTGATGATGGCGGCAGTGTTCCGCTTGCAGGTCTTGCGGAACTGGGCACCGTGTGCGACCCGTACAGGAGCTGCAGCATCAGTGAGGACAACGGCCTCAGCACGGCGTTCACCATCGCCCACGAGCTGGGCCACGTGTGAGTACATCGGAACCTCCTCCGCTCCCTGTGCACGTGCCTGCAGAAGATCCGCTTCAGAACCGCGCCCGCCTTGGTCCTGTTGCCAGGTTCAACATGCCGCACGACGACAGCAACAAATGCAAGGAGGACGGCGGGAAGAACCAGCACGTCATGGCGCCCACGCTCAACTACTACACCAACCCCTGGATGTGGTCCAAGTGTAGCCGCAAGTACATCACCGAGTTCCTCGAGTATGTATGTTCCTGGAGCTCCGCCCCGTCTCTGTGTCTCGTTTCTCTCTTTGTCCCCATTTTGAAGTCACCTTCTACATTATTTCTCACTAGCACAGGGTACGGCGAGTGTTTACTGGACGAGCCCGTGTCCAGGCCGTACGGTCTCTCGCAGCAGCTGCCCGGACGCATCTACAACGTCAATAAACAGTGCGAGCTGATATTTGGGCCGGGGACGCAGGTGTGTCCGTACATGGTAAGTCGGGCCGCGATTACGTCGCGGGGACGTTGCGAAATGCGAGCGGGTGTAAACACGGCGCGAGGGGGCGTGACCCCGGCTTTCTGTGGTGTCCTGCAGACTCAGTGCCGCAGGCTGTGGTGCACCAGTCCAGAGGGAGCGCAGCGGGGCTGCCGCACCCAGCACATGCCCTGGGCGGACGGGACCGACTGCGCCCCTGGAAAGGCGAGTATCAGAGAGACATTCACGGCACTTACCAGACCTACAGTCAGTAGTGACAGGGACAGTCCCCCCCTGGAGACACTCAGGGTTAAGTGTCCTGCTCAGAGACACGATGGTAGTAAGTGGGGTTCGAACCTGGGTCTTCTGGTTTACATTTTTTTTACATTTACAGCATTTTTATCAGACGCTCTTATCCAGAGCGACTTACAATCAGTAGTGACAGGGACAGTCCCCCCCTGGAGCAACTTAGGGTTAAGTGTCTTGCTCAGGGACACGATGGTAGTAAGTGGGGTTCGAACCTGGCTCTTCTGGTTCACAGGCGAGTGTGTTAACCTACCACCACCCCAGAGATTTAGCTCTGGATCTTCTGCTCAGGTGGAGATCACTTCTCATGCTGCTTCATTCACGTGCTAATCGTGTAGCTCCAGCAGGACCAGAGGCGCAGATGCATTTATTCCGGAGACTTGTCTGCTCGTGGAGCCTAAATTACTACGTGTGGAGAGCTTTTTTTACTGGTTTAGCGTTGCTTTTAATTAGCCGTGTTCCAAACGTCCACTTCCTCCTGCCTCGGCGGGCTTTAAAAAGAAGTGAGGCGAAGCTCGGAGGAAGCAGCGCCGGTTAGCCGGCACCATTGTATTCCGCGCCACATGAAACACGCGAGTTCTCTTAGTTGTGGTGTGAGAATGTCCTTCTGATCCTGTCCCTGCTTGTGGACGACATTGCAGCACTGTAAGCACGGCCTCTGCATGCCCAAGGAGAACGAGGCCACGCCAGTGGAGGGCGCCTGGGGCGTGTGGAGCCCCTTTGGGACCTGCTCCCGGACCTGCGGAGGGGGCATCAAGATGGCCGTCCGGGAGTGCAACCGACCTCTGTAGGCCGCCGTCCACGCTCTTACGGTCCCGCCTTGCGGTCTGGCCGCTCTGACGATGCTTCCCCGCCCTTGCAGGCCCAGGAACGGGGGGAAGTACTGCGTGGGGCGCAGGATGAAGTTCCGCTCCTGTAATTCGGAGCCCTGCTCCAAGCAGAAGAGGGACTTCAGGGAAGAGCAGTGCGCCGCGTTCGATGGCAGGCACTTCAACATCAACGGTCTACCTCCCAACGTTCGCTGGGTGCCCAAGTACAGCGGAAGTAAGGGTGCCGCCGCCGCCGCCGCCATTGTGAAATGATGGCCTCCATCGATGGCCTTTAATGAGCACGTGTGAAGACGAGTCTCCTCCCTTCCAGTCCTGATGAAGGACCGCTGCAAGCTCTTCTGCCGAGTGGCGGGCAGCACCGCCTACTACCAGCTCAGGGACAGGGTGATCGACGGGACGCCCTGCGGCCCCGACACCAACGACATATGTGTGCAGGGCCTCTGCAGGGTGAGTGGCTTCCATGACCTCTGACCTTTCGGGGGTCACAGATTCCTGAAAGCGTTACAACCAGGTGGAACGTCCCTGATTCCCTAATGCTGAAATACCAGTGTAAGTTCTACAAAGAGCAGGACCAGAGTTCCCATGTTGACACGCATGTTCTGCACGTTCTCCTGCAGCAAGCTGGATGTGACCATGTGCTGAACTCCAAAGCCAGGAGAGATAAGTGTGGCGTGTGCGGCGGAGACAACTCCTCATGCAAGACGGTCGCCAGCACCTTCCACAACGTCCAGTACGGTGGGTGGCGGAGCCGGTGGCCTTCAGCCACAGAACGCGCTTCGGTCCGTTCATGCGTGGTGGTCTGTGTTCCTCAGGGTACAACACCGTGGTGCGAATCCCTAGCGGAGCCATGAACATTGATGTGAGGCAGCACAGTCACCTGGGCAGGCCGGAGGACGATAACTACCTCGGTGAGGCTCGGTCTGGACCAGAAACTGCAGGGCGATGGTGCGGGGCTGTGGGCGGGGCTTCCTCTGATGCTGCGGCGTGGGTGTGGTTCTGTGATCTGTGATGAATCCGATGTGGTCGGACGGCGTGGATCGCATGTGGTCCAGGGGCGGAGGAAGTGGATTTGTGGGGCGCAGTCTTCCCTGTTAATGATGCGTATCTCCGAGACCCTCAACGCGGTGATGAGTGTTTGTGTATGTGTGTGCAGGTGTATTCTTTGTGTATCACTTTGAATAATTGTTAAATTCTAATACCAGTAATCATTGGTTGAACTGAATGTGACTGTGTGTAAACTATTTGCAGACTGTGTAAGCTGTGTGTGGGTGGTGTGTACCCTCTGTGTAGGCTGTGTGGAGACTGTGTGTTGGTTGTGTCTGTGTAAGCTGTGTGTGGGTGGTGTGTACACTCTGTGTAGGCTGTGCCTGTGTAGGCTGTGTGGAGACTCTGTTGGTTGTGTCTGTGTAAGCTGTGTGTGGGTGGTGTGTACACTCTGTGTAGGCTGTGCCTGTGTAGGCTGTGTGGAGACTGTGTGTTGGTTGTGTCTGTGTAGGCTCTGTGTAAACTTTGTGTAAACTCTGTAAGATGTGTGTAGACTGTGTCGGCTCTGTAGACTCTGTGTATGCTATGTGTAGATTCTGTGTAAGATGTGTGTAGTTTGTGTAGACTCTGTGTAGAATATGTGTATGCTATGTGTTGGTTGTGTGTGTATGCTGTGTGTATATGCTGAGTAGATTCAGATGAGGTGTGTAAGATGTGTGTAGACTGAGAGTTGGTTGTGTAGACTCTGTGTATGCTGTGTGTATGTTGTGTCTAAGCTGTGTATAGGCTGTGTGTAAACGTTGTATAAACTCTGTAAGATGTGAGTAGACTTTGTTGGCTTTGTAGACACTGTATATGCTGTGTGTAGGTTGTGTCTGTGTAAGTTATGTGTAGTTTGTGTAGACTCTGTTTAGATTCAGTGTATGCTATGTGTTGGTTGTGTGTGTATGCTGTGTGTATATGCTGAGTAGATGTGTAAGATGTGTGTAGACTCTGTGTATCCTGTGTGTATGTTGTGTCTGTGTAAGGTATGTGCGGACTGTAATGGCTGTGTACACTCTGTGTAAGCTGTGTGTAGGCTGTGTGTAAACTTTGTGTAAACTCTGTAAGATGTGAGTAGACTTTGTCTATGCTGTGTGTAGGTTGTGTCTGTGTGCTGTGTTTGTTTAGAGTGTGTAGATTCTGTGTAAGTTGTGTGTAGAATGTGTGTAGGTTGTGTCTGTGTATGCTGTGTTTGTTTAGAGTGTGTAAATTCTGTGTAAGTTGTGTGTAGAATGTGTGTTGGTTGTGTCTGTGTATGCTGTGTTTGTTTAGAGTGTGTAGATTCTGTGTAAGTTGTGTGTGGAATATGTGTATGTTGTGTCTGTGAATGATGTGTTTGTTTAGAGTGTGTAGATTCTGTGTAAGTTGTGTGTAGAATGTGTGTATGTTGTGTCTGTGTATGCTGTGTTTGTTTAGAATGTGTAGATTCTGTGTAAGTTGTGTGTGGAATATGTGTATGTTGTGTCTGTGAATGCTGTGTTTGTTTAGAGTGTGTAGATTCTGTGTAAGTTGTGTGTAGAATGTGTGTATGTTGTGTCTGTGTATGCTGTGTTTGTTTAGAATGTGTAGATTCTGTGTAAGTTGTGTGTGGAATATGTGTATGTTGTGTCTGTGTATGCTGTGTTTGTTTAGAATGTGTAGATTCTGTGTAAGTTGTGTGTAGAATGTGTGTATGTTGTGTCTGTGTATGCTGTGTTTATTTAGAGTGTGTAGATTCTGTGTAAGCTGTGTGTAGAATGTGTGTATGTTGTGTCTGTGTATGCTGTGTTTGTTTAGAGTGTGTAGATTCTGTGTAAGTTGTGTGTAGAATGTGTGTAGGTTGTGTCGGTGTATGCTGTGTTTGTTTAGAGTGTGTAGATTCTGTGTAAGTTGTGTGTAGAATGTGTGTATGTTGTGTCTGTGTATGCTGTGTTTGTTTAGAGTGTGTAGATTCTGTGTATGTTGTGTGTAGAATGTGTGTTGGTTGTGTCTGTGTATGCTGTGTTTGTTTAGAGTGTGTAGATTCTGTGTAAGTTGTGTGTAGAATGTGTGTTGGTTGTGTCTGTGTATGCTGTGTTTGTTTAGAGTGTGTAGATTCTGTGTAAGCTGTGTGTAGAATGTGTGTAGGTTGTGTCTGTTTATGCTGTGTTTGTTTAGAGTGTGTAGATTCTGTGTAAGTTGTGTGTAGAATGTGTGTATGTTGGGTCTGTGTATGCTGTGTTTGTTTAGAGTGTGTAGATTCTGTGTAAGTTGTGTGTAGAATGTGTGTAGGTTGTGTCTGTGTATGCTGTGTTTGTTTAGAGTGTGTAGATTCTGTGTAAGTTGTGTGTAGAATGTGTGTAGGTTGTGTCTGTGTATGCTGTGTTTGTTTAGAGTGTGTAGATTCTGTGTATGTTGTGTGTAGAATGTGTGTTGGTTGTGTAGACTTTGTGTAGAATGGATGTGTGTGAAATGGCTGGGAATGTAACTCAGGAAATGAGCTCCATAATCGCATTAGTGTGAATTTGCGCAGCAGACGGGACTCGAGTGGAGCTGTTTCACCCCACTTCTCTTCTCTTCTCTTCTCTTCTCTTCTCTTCTCTTCTCTTCTCTTCTCTTCTCTTCTCTTCTCTTCTCTTCTCTTCTCTTCTCTTATCTTCTCTTCTCTTCTCAGCTGTGTGTGAAAATGATGAAGAAAGAGGAGAAAGTAAAGAGCGAAATAAAGTTGTTCCTCTTTTATCTGAGGAGTTGGGTCGGTGGCGGATCTTTGCCCCAGGTGGGTTATGTTGTGGTGATGTTCTACATTCTTCTCAGCTGTTTCCAATAGTCGTGGGGAGTATCTGCTGAACGGAGACTTCGTCGTCAGCATGTTCAAAAGGGAGGTGAAGGTGGGAAATGCCGTGATTGAGTACAGCGGCTCTGACCAGCTGGTGGAGAGGATCAACTGTACAGAGCGCATTGAGGAGGAGATCATCGTCCTGGTGAGAGGTCCTTCTTTAGAGAACTTCCTAGATCTGCTCCAGCAGGATGCCGTAACAATGCGTGTTTTACTGCAGGTGCTTTCTGTAGGAAACCTGCACAACCCTGATGTCAGGTACACCTACAACATCCCCATCGAGGACAAACCTCAGCAGTTCTTCTGGGATGCCTACGGCCCGTGGCAGGAATGTAGCAGGCCATGCCAAGGTGTGTGAGGTCAATCGACCTCAGCAAAAATGCGGTGCCAGCAGCGCCAGGCCAGAACATCTGTTGGTCACGTCCCACACGAACCCGTTCACCTCAGAGCCGGGGCAGCTGAGGACGCCGAGTGTGAGAGTCCTTCTCTGAACCACTGTGTGTGTGTGTGTGTGTGTGTGTGTGTGTGTGTGTGTGTGTGTGTGTGTGTGTGTGTGTTTAATTGCAGGTGACAGAAAGAGGAAGATTGTCTGCAGTCGAGAATCAGACCGTGTGGTGGTGTCAGACCAGAGGTGCCATGGGTCACCAAAGCCAGGAGCCGTTTCTGAACCCTGCAACACAGAATGTGAACTCAGGTGAAGCCATTATGACCTTCCTGAGAACTTATTAGACCCTTCCAGTGTGGTGTTCTAAACCTGTTCCCGTGTCTACAGGAGTCAGATGTTCTAAACCTGTTCTCATGTCTACAGGAGTCTGATGTTCTAAACGTATTCCTGTGTCTACAGGAGTCTGATGTTCTAAACCTGTTCTCGTGTCTACAGGAGTCTGATGTTCTAAACCTGTTCTCCATGTCTACAGGAGTCAGATGTTCTAAACCTGTTCTCATGTCTACAGGAGTCTGATGTTCTAAACGTATTCCCGTGTCTACAGGAGTCTGATGTTCTAAACATGTTTCCGTGTCTACAGTAGTCTAATGTTCTAAACGTGTTCCAGCGTCTCTAGAGGAATCTGAAGGTTCTAAACGTGTTCCCGTGTCTACAGGAGTCTGAATGTTCTAAACGTGTTCCAGCGTCTCTACAGGAGTCTGAATGTTCTAAACGTGTTCCCGTGTCTACAGGAGTCTGAATGTTCTAAACGTGTTCCAGCGTCTCTACAGGAGTCTGAATGTTCTAAACGTGTTCCCGTGTCTACAGGATTCTGAAGGTTCTAAACGTGTTCCCGTGTCTACAGGAGTCTGATGTTCTAAACGTGTTCCCGTGTCTACAGGAGTCTGAATGTTCTAAACATGTTCCAGCGTCTCTAGAGGAATCTGAAGGTTCTAAACGTGTTCCCGTGTCTACAGTAGTCTAATGTTCTAAACGTGTTCCAGCGTCTCTAGAGGAATCTGAAGGTTCTAAACGTGTTCCCGTGTCTACAGGAGTCTGAATGTTCTAAACGTGTTCCAGCGTCTCTACAGGAGTCTGAATGTTCTAAACGTGTTCCCGTGTCTACAGGATTCTGAAGGTTCTAAACGTGTTCCCGTGTCTACAGGAGTCTGATGTTCTAAACGTGTTCCCGTGTCTACAGGAGTCTGAATGTTCTAAACATGTTCCAGCGTCTCTAGAGGAATCTGAAGGTTCTAAACGTGTTCCCGTGTCTACAGGAGTCTGAATGTTCTAAACGTGTTCCAGTGTCTCTAGAGGAATCTGAAGGTTCTAAACATGTTTCCGTGTCTACAGGAGTCTGAATGTTCTAAACGTGTTCCAGCGTCTCTAGAGGAATCTGAAGGTTCTAAACGTGTTCCCGTGTCTACAGGAGTCTGAATGTTCTAAACGTGTTCCAGCGTCTCTACAGGAGTCTGAATGTTCTAAACGTGTTCCCGTGTCTACAGGATTCTGAAGGTTCTAAACGTGTTCCCGTGTCTACAGGAGTCTGATGTTCTAAACGTGTTCCCGTGTCTACAGGAGTCTGAATGTTCTAAACATGTTCCAGCGTCTCTAGAGGAATCTGAAGGTTCTAAACGTGTTCCCGTGTCTACAGTAGTCTAATGTTCTAAACGTGTTCCAGCGTCTCTAGAGGAATCTGAAGGTTCTAAACGTGTTCCCGTGTCTACAGGAGTCTGAATGTTCTAAACGTGTTCCAGCGTCTCTACAGGAGTCTGAATGTTCTAAACGTGTTCCCGTGTCTACAGGATTCTGAAGGTTCTAAACGTGTTCCCGTGTCTACAGGAGTCTGATGTTCTAAACGTGTTCCCGTGTCTACAGGAGTCTGAATGTTCTAAACATGTTCCAGCGTCTCTAGAGGAATCTGAAGGTTCTAAACGTGTTCCCGTGTCTACAGGAGTCTGAATGTTCTAAACGTGTTCCAGTGTCTCTAGAGGAATCTGAAGGTTCTAAACGTGTTCCCGTGTCTACAGGAGTCTGAATGTTCTAAACGTGTTCCAGTGTCTCTAGAGGAATCTGAAGGTTCTAAACGTGTTCCAGCATCTACATGCATGTAAATGTTCTAAAAGAATCGGACGTCTTATTTCTGCAGGTGGAATGTAGCTCGTAAGAGTGAATGCACAGCACAGTGTGGCCCGGGGTTCCGCACCCTGGAGCTCTTTTGTGCCAAACACAGTCGCTCTGATGCCAAAGCGCAGAAGGTGGACGAGCGGCACTGCGGTAACCAGCGGAAGCCGGACGACAGGGAGCGTTGCCATGGCGACTGTAACCCGGGGGGGTGGGAGTACTCCTCGTGGTCGGAGGTGAGGGGTTCCCCGGCGTGCGCGTGCAGCGTGTCCAGCGCGCGTTCTGACCAGTTTGGCGTTGTTCTAGTGTTCTAAAAGCTGCGGAGGGGGGACCCGGCGCCGGACGGCGGGGTGCGGCAAGTCTCCCGCCGGCGGTGATGACAGCAGGTGCAGCCAGCAGGACAAGCTCACCGTCCAGCCCTGTAATGAGTTCGCGTGTCCTCAGTGGAAGACGGGCGACTGGTCCGAGGTGAGGTCGGTTCTGGCGGGAACAGTTTACCGCGGTGGGAGACGGGTAAATGAAGAACATTTCTTCTTCTTGTCCTCTGTGGTGTGGCGTAGTGTTTGGTGACGTGCGGTAAGGGGTACAAGCACCGGCAGACCTGGTGCCAGTTCGGGCAGGACCGGCTGGACGACCGCTTCTGTGACCCGTCCAAACCCGAGTCCGTCCAGACCTGCCAGCAGCAGGAATGTGCGTCCTGGCAAGTGGGATCCTGGGGACAGGTAGACTGCTTTCTTCTGGTTGTCTCAATAGTGGACATGGTGGACATAGTGGACATCGATCATTAATTGCATAATTAGCATTTTGGAGAACATTATCTGACTGATGGGTTGGATGTGCGTGACATTACGTGTCCCTCTGTGCTGCAGTGCACCACCAGCTGTGGACCAGGGTACCAGATGAGGGCAGTAAAGTGTGTGGTGGGGACCTACGTCTCCGTCGTGGACGACACCGAATGTAACGCGGCCACGCGGCCAACGGACACTCAGGTGAGAACTCGGACGCTGTTGACTCACGGCCGGATGTCATCTAGGACATTCTACTGATAGCCAGCAGCCATGAGGGACCCTGTAGACACAACCGGAGACGTGTTTAGTCTCGTCCACACGCGTGCTATCGTGGTGGACACACTCAGACGGAGGAGGCCGCAACAGGCAGGATGGAAGGCAGCACAGAGTTCATGTTTTTGGTTTGATGCATTTTTGGACGTGTTTTATGATATTTTATTGATGTAAAGTCGGTCGCAGTAAATGACGGTCGCAGTAAATGACGGATCTGGTGTATTTTGCCCCCCCCGCTCCTAATTCCCGACTCGGCCGCGAGGCCCGCTGACCCAGAACAAGTCGCTTCGCCCCCGTGTGATTCCAGGCAGCCACCCGTGAAGCCGGGGACAAGGGGGAGGAGCCCGGCTTCACCTGACACGGGGGCCCTGCGCTGTTTTTACATCGCTGAGCCGTGCCTGGAGACGCTTCTGTCCTTCTGTCTCTGCAGGACTGTGAACTGACTCAGTGTCCCGTCACCCACCCGGTCTCACCGGAAACGAGGACCCAGCCCCACCCCGCTCACAAAACCCAGTGGAGATTTGGATCCTGGACCCAGGTAGCTGAGACGGCTCTGGCGCTCACCGCAGAACAGAACTAACACACGATATACGTATTAAAACGTTCATAATTACAATAAATCACATACGATACCAACAGTGCGGCGGTTTGTGGTCCTCCCCTACAGTGCAGCACCACATGCGGTAAAGGGACACGCATGCGCTACGTTAGTTGCCGGGACAACCAGGGCGGAGTTGCCGAGGAGTCGGCCTGCCTGCACCTACCCAAACCTCAGCCGCTGGAGGTCTGCACCGTGGTGGCCTGTGGCCAGTGGAAGGTTCTGGAATGGACTCCGGTAAGGGTTGTGTGTCAATTCTGCTGATTGGTTCACTGCGAACTGGTGAGATTTGAGGGCCGGGGGGGACGCGTGTTTACAGCTGTTCTCCATCACAACTTCCCATCTTCCCAGGCTGCAGCTATCAGGCGGGGGGCCGGGTTATTTATACCAGAATAAGTCCAACAGGAAGCCGTTTATTCTGTTCAGAGTTTACGGCAGACAGGCGCTCACTTTCCCTCCAACAGCTGAAGGGGTCAGATCCAGAGAAGAACTTTTAATAATGCAGCGAATCCGATTCATTCCCATATTCATTACGGCCAGATGAGAAATCTCAGAATTTATTCTGAATATAATTTCGAAAGGATGGGAAATTAGTTCTGACCGTAGACCCACTGCGCTGACTTCATTACAGCATCAACGTGTTGCCAGATTGGAGAGTTTCCAATCCTGCTTTGCAGGTTAAAAGGTCATAAATGAAACTGAAGTGACTGTCATGATGAAACACTGCAGCACAGCACACGGTGACACGTGTCCCCTGTATTTAACCATCACCCTTGGTGAGCAGTGGGCACCATGACAGGCGCCCGGGGAGCAGCGTGTGGGGACGATGCTTCGCTCAGTGGGACCTCAGTGACACTCCCTCTTCAGACTGGTGGTGGCCTAGCAGGTAGGAAGGTGCCACTGAAGTCCCCTTGATCAAAGCACCGTCCCCACACACTAATCCCTGGCCGCCCACTGCTCACTGACGGTGATGGGTAGATGCAGAGGACACATTTCACCATGTCACCATGTGCTGTGCTGTAACAATCACTTTCATTTAAGTGTTTTGCCCAGGGACACAAGAGTAATTGGGGCTTGAACCTGTGACTTTATGGTCGAATGTAAAATCCTGTTAAAGAAGCGGCCCCGTAATCAGAAGGTTGCCGGTTCGAATCCCGATCCGCCAAGGTGCCGCTGAGGTGCCACTGAGCAAAGCACCGTCCCCACACTCTGCTCCCCATTGCTCACTCATGGTGATGGGTTAAATGCAGAGGACACATTTCACTGTGTGCACCGTGTGCTGTGTATCACATCACTTTTTAAAATCATTATTATTTGGGTATTGTTAGTGTTTTTGTGCATTATTTGCATTTGATGCTACGATCGGAAGCTCGCTGTTCATGAGAGTGTTAGGTGGAATTATTCCTAGATTGAACTGTGTGTGTGTGTGTGTGTGTGTGTGTGTGTGTGTAGTGCTCAGTGTCCTGCGGTCAGGGTAAAGCCACCCGGCAGGTGCTGTGCGTCAACTTTGGTGACCAAGTGGTGGAAATGAGTGAATGTGACCCTGACGACCGTCCAGTGAAGGAGCAGGAGTGCGCCATGCCCCAGTGTCCGAGCCGAACCAGCGACCAGGGCCTTCTACCCCCCAGTCCCAAGAGCGCCCTGCCCACAGGGAACAACAGCGGCCGCAGCCAGTGGCGGACAGGACCGTGGGGAGCGGTAGGTCTCTCTTCATCTTCGGCCATCTGTCTGTCTGTCTGTCTGTCTGCTGTATTGGACGCAGTTTTAAATAGAACAGATCTGTTCGTGTCTGAGCTGAAATGTGCAGCATGCGCCTGTCCCAGATAGAAGTTGACGTTCCTGCGTCTTCCTGTCCCTGGCCCAGTGTTCCAGCACGTGTGCCGGAGGGTTCCAGAGGCGGGTGGTGGTGTGCCAGGATGAGAACGGCTACTCCGCCATCAACTGTGACGAGAGCGCCCAGCCCAGCGAGCAGCGCTCCTGCGAATCAGGGACCTGTCCACAGTGGGTCTACGGCAGCTGGGGGGAGGTGAGACAAGGTTCTTCTGGTCAGATGAAGTCTAGAAGATAAGATGAGATGATCCTTTATTAGTCCCACTAGTGGGAAATTTTGACACCACGTCGACTGTATAATATAAAAGTTCACTGTTCAGATAATGATGATTATGATAAAAGTTGAATGTGTCTGATGTTCTCCATGATTCCATGTCTGCTGTAATCTGGATGCATGGAGAGCTTCTCATGATTTACAGCTGCTGGTCAATTACCTGCCATTTAAAAAAAAAAAAGAATAATATGGTGGCAGTGGTGGCCTAGCGGTTAAGGAAGCGGCCCCATAATCAGAAGGTTGCCGGTTCGAATCCCGATCTGCCAAGGTGCCACCGAGTAAAGCACCGTCCCCACACACTGCTCCCCGGGCGCCTGTCATGGCTGCCCACTGCTCACTCAGGGTGATGGGTTAAATGCAGAGGACAAATTTCACTGTGTGCATCGTGTGCTGTGCTGCTGTGTATCACAAGTGACAATCACTTCACTTATTTAAGATTTTAGGATGAAACCTGTCCAATGCCCGGGGTAGTGTGGTGGGTGTGGCTCCTGTCAGGGTGTGGTTCTCACCCGGGCCTTTGTGCTCCTCCCCTGGCTTGCAGTGTTCAAAGTCCTGCGGTGGTGGAATTAAGACGCGGCTGGTCGCGTGTCAGCGGCCCGACGGGGAGCGTTTTAACGACCCGAGCTGTGAAATTCTGGACAAGCCGCCCGACCGAGAGCAGTGCAATACTCAGCCCTGCCCGACTAACCCCCACTGGAGTGCGGACCCCTGGAGCTCGGTACGCACATAAATATTCCTTCTCATTTTCAGAAAAGACAGAAAGGTCCCTCACAAGTGCCATGACCATCATGACCATTTCTTTTGCACTTACAACACACACACACACACACACATACACATCCTCCATGTTAACTGTTGTCTCTCTGCTCATTCAGGACCCATTTTTAGAGCCTTATCTAGATTGTAAAGTTTTGTAAGTTTCAGATATAATTTATTAGATTATTTTTTTTGTCTAGGTGTACATAGTATTATTGTAACTATGGTTTGTAGATGTTATGTCACAGAAGAAGTGCTTTTTTTAACGCACACTTAACAGATATTGCTGAACATTTCTGTATATGAGGATTCTGCAAAAATGTTTGTCTTTTTGTTTTTATGAACATTGGAAACGTAAAACTGCTACTTCCAGAAGTGATGATGCCAATATTTGTATTATGAGATGCTTTTCTGACGTATGTTGACAGCTATGAGATGGATTTTTTATTGTTTTACTGTTATACGTATGTATGGGAATTAGAATTTAAGGACCTTTTTGCTGAGTGTTCATGGCAGCTGGGCTACTATAGTACAGTACAAATTAGTCAAGGTTGCCAGTGTTTGGTCCTGGAAGTGGACCAGCGCCGGTCTGGTCATCTACAGGTTAATCCAGTGGGGTCCACGCTGCAGAAGGTCCTCTCGTGCTCCTCTGGCTTGTCGGGAATGTACTGGTCACGTACTGGTACTAGCCAGAGGCCAAAGGCTCACTACTCAGACGGTGCTAAATTTGATGAGTAAAATGACATTGAGTATAATTTTTGATAACTGAGCTACAGTAATACATAACTACACAGTAAATACTCTGACTTTCACCATACCTCACATGGGAAAATATCACTCAACTGGTGCTTTTTTGTCAAACAAGGGAGGTGTAAACATTGCATGGTTGCAATTCTCTTACATTTAATAGTTTTTTAATGTTATTATGGATTTGTCTATATTTGGGCATCTCAGTCACCTAATTTTCGAGAAGTTTTTTTTATATTTACATTATTTGATCTCACAGTGCATGAGATAACCGTTTTATTTGCTGGAGATCATTCCGAAGGTCGGTCTTTTACATCTACCTCATTCTCAGCCAAACGTGTCCCTCCTTCCCTCAATCCTGGAGGGCGTATGGCCGGGAAAAGACAAGATCTTAAAACCGCTGAGTTACTGACTGCAACCTTTCTTTTAATTTCATTTCGACCGATCAAGACGTAGCAAACTGCACCCTTGATTTGAAGGGCCTGTTACCTCCTTTTCACAGTCTAAATACAGCTGATGACCATTGCATTCATTTATTTGATCTAATTTGATTCCATTAAATGTGGAAAATAACATGTTGTGTTTCTGTCCAACTGTGATTTGTTGAATGTATTCTTTCTGTGTGTGTGTGTGTGTGTGTGTGTGTGTGAGAGAGAGTTTCATGTTCAGCGTGACATTATCTGGCTAAATAAAGTGTGGCTGAAACCAAATTGCAGTTTAACAGTCAAAATGTATATTTATCAAATTAAGTGTATTTATTGCTTGTTTTACATAACAGTATTTGAAATATTATACAAAATATTTTTATATTGCATTGTGTATTGTTAAAGAAGAATAGAAGTCTTTTGAAGTACACGGTAATGCGATTTTGTGAGGTATCCCGACATTGTTCCCATTCATTCTTTCATGAATGCATGTCATGTATATATTGGGTTCAGACATCCAATGTTCCCAGAATCCTCTCTTCTGTCTGCGCTGTCACACTGACCATCATTTGAATGAACAGCCATCAGATTGACAGTGGAGGAGTCTATTGAAGGTTAGGGGTCACCTTTTGATGTGTGACAGGGCCTCTACTAAGCGCCTAATAAGCACGGTTGGGCTTCTCTGAAAAGTGCTTTAATCCCGGGAAACCCTCCTGAAATCCGTGCATCTGCGCTGTTCCCACTCACTCCAACCGTTTATCCGGGGTTCCCAGTGTTTGCTCTGCTGTGTCACCACATTCCTACACTGAAAAAAACACCCTAATATGAAGGTCTACATCGTGCGTCGCAGGCATGTATCATCAGTGCATCTGAAATTGTTTTTGCTTATGAAAATAAAGGTTAGTGTTAAAGCACCACGCCCTGTAGTACGCCATGTTCTGTATGTTGGACACCATTAATCACATCGAATGCCGTCTGGTGTGTCATTGAGCTCGGAGATTATTCACATTTAATACATTTACAATTACATCTCCATATGTTTTTTATTCACATTTACAATATGTCTGCATACTGTCCTTTTGTATGATGTCTTGTGACAGAAATGATTGTGTTTGCTGGTACGATCTGAATGTATACTGATAATAAAACTTACACCTTATAATGTCGTTTATTTTATTTTTTTTTGTTCCGTCCCAAATAAAGGAACAAATAACTGATAAGCAGCACTTTCACTTGGCTTCTTTTGCCACATTTCAAGGTCCAATCGATGCAGAGCTTCTTGTCACCTGCAGAGGTGAAAGGTCGGCGTGTTCCCGTCGAGAGTGGCATCTCGCTGTGCATGCCACGCTGGGCCTGCACTCGTTCAACCCGCGAACTGTCGCATCACATCCGTCCCTTTCTGGACTGTGCCTTTGATGACCGAGCAGCGCTGGACATGCCGAAATCCTCCAGTCCCGGCCCGCCTGTCACAGGGGGTTAGGCCTTCAGAGGTTCACCGAAGCTTTCAAATACTGTACCTTGCGATGTGGGCGGACCCCTGCCGCGCTGTCCGAGAGAGCTTAAAGAACAATTAACCACCCAGAACATCAGTTAGATCATAAAATGATTCAGTAATAAAATTATAGAAAAGGTTAATTAATTAATCAGGTTCAAAACGTCTTGGTTTATATTTTTACATTTACAAATTCAGTCCAATTTATTGGCCTAAATTATAAACACTTCTTCAACTTGGCCATTTGTCCGATCAGCTGTTTTTGCCCCTTTGCAGTGCACTGCCCCCTGTGGCCGAGGATGGAAGTACCGCAACGTAACGTGCGTCAGTCAGTCTAAACGGCCAATCGCAGGGGAGAACTGCCAGCACACGCCCCGCCCAAGCGAGCGACGCCGATGCCGAGGGGGGCGCTGCACCAGATGGAAGACGGCCGCCTGGGGGGAGGTAAATCTGCACACAAGCCAACTTTTTTACATGTTTTAATAAAAATGTTGTTTGCAGTGACGCAGACGCAGGGTTTGATCACTTTCCCGCTGAAATGTAAGAGCCGTAGGCCAATCAGGCAGCATCTCTGGACACAACTTCCAGTTGGGAGGGTTTGAAGTGGTTTTGTGGACATGTGGTTTTCACCGCTTTCATCTGGGCTCCAGCGATGTAAACTCAGCCAGTCAGAGCAGTGGACCCTTCCTCCCACCCACCACAAAGGAAAACATGTGTCTTCTGTAGGACCAGACACATATCCCAGCATGCACCAGAACATCTTTACACAAAGCACCAACACTCATGTGCACATCAGTCGTTTTGATGCAGAAAAACAGAAAAGACCTTCATCTGTCCCTCATGAGATCAAATCCATCTTCTCTGAGGCTGGAAACTTACCTTCTCACTGCAGAACCCGAGTTCAGTGGGTGGTAGTGCTGAGGACAGGTCTGACAGGCATGGAGATTTCCCAGTTGTGGCTGCATTCTCAGTGACTTTATTCTCAATGTTTATTAGTGTAGCTAAGATACTGTACAGATAATACAGAAGGCATCTATCTAAAAAGACTTCATTCACTTCTAAAGAATGCAGATGTTCCAACCTCGGATTTAAAGAATCATACTTGGGGAAATTCATGAATTTTGTCTTTACTAAGTAATATATATAGCATAATGTAAATAAAATTAATGTCCCCTAAAAAATCACCAGATATTTCAATCAAATAAATATAAATATACTACTAACTATTATTAAATTACTTTAGTCAATATAACAAAACTATGAAAAATAACTGCTATGTTTAGCATTAAAGTATTACAATGCAAGCTGAGAACTGTAACATTAGCTGTAAACTATACACAATATATCAAACATATATCCTGCGTGTAATAACAGGACTGCAATAAACTATACACAATATATCAAAAAATGGACCATGAGTAAATATTCAAAATCTATCCAAAATGTCTCCTGCTATTAATAATGACACCACAATAAAATATTCAAAGTATATCTAAAATATCTCTTATAATAAATAAATATGTGTAATATATCAAAAAATTCTCCTGCTATTAATAACAAAACCACAATACAATATACACAACATGTTCAAAATATCTCTCACATATCTGCAATAAAATATACACAGTATATCTAAAATATTTCCTGCTTTTAATCATGCCACTGCAATATAATATACACAATATATCTAAACTATCTCCTGCTGTTAATTATGCCACCACAATAAAATATACACGATATATCTAAAATATCTTCCGCTATTAATAACACACCACAATAAAATATACACGATATATCTAAAATATCTCCCGCTATTAATAACACCACCACAATAAAATATGCACGATATATCTAAAATATCTCCCGCTATTAATAACGCCACCACAATAAAATATACACAATATATCTAAAATATCTCCCGCTATTAATACCACCACCACAATAAAATATACACGATATATCTAAAATATCTCCCGCTATTAATAACCCCACCACAATAAAATATACACGATATATCTAAAATATCTCCCGCTATTAATAACACCACCACAATAAAATATACACAATCTATCTAAAATATCTTCCGCTATTAATAACACCACCACAATAAAATATACACGATATATCTAAAATATCTCCCGCTATTAATAACACCACCACAATAAAATATACACAATATATCTAAAATATCTCCCGCTATTAATAACACCACCACAATAAAATATACACAATCTATCTAAAATATCTCCCGCTATTAATAACACCACCACAATAAAAAATACACAATATACAACATACTGGAAATAACAACATACTGCCCATATATGGTAATAACAATATTTTCTGTTAGAATATACTAAATTTTCCCAAAATATCTCTATTACCACTGTTACTGACAGCACTGCAATAAAATATATAGTGTGTGGGTGTGTATGTGTGTGTATGTGTGTGTGTGTGTGTGTGTGTGTGTGTGTGTGTGTGTGTATGTGTGTGTGTGTGTGTGTGTGTGTGTGTGTGTGTGGTTTAGCACCATGACCTTCTTGGGTAAGTGGACCCATCCGCTTGAAAGTAACTTTTCACTGTCAGTCTTGTGTCTGTTCATCTTCATTTACGTAATTGTTGGCTGTATAATCATATATTTAGTAACAACAATAAATCAGAAAAATATAAACATGTAAACAGAATGCAGAACTAATCGATCATAATAACAGAATCGCCTTACTAATAACAGTAAAGAAACGGGAAGCGAGTGTAACAGTGAACAGAGGATCATTGCTAGTGTTCCGTTTGGTAGAACAGGTTCGTACTCACCGCTACGGTGTTCCTGTCTGAGTGGAGATGATCGCTGACGCAGATGTGGAGCTCCTCTCTCCTGCTGATGAGAGTGGAGAGGCGCGGGGGGGTTGCAGTGGAGAGGGGGGTGTAACTTGGCAAGTTTTATGTTTACGCAGATGAACCACCGCCAGGTATGAGGCTTGGAAATAAGACGCCGTCTCTGTCTGATTTAGTCTGTAATGAAAATGCTGTTGAGTGACTGAAATATGCGTAGAAATAAGAATTGTCTGATTAGGTCTAATTCTAAATGAATTTCTCAGTCAGGGAAATTTGAAGTGGGTGAAATGAAATGCAGGTTCATGGTTCCGCTCGTAAAAAAGAGGAGTGGGAGAGCGATTGTCCAGGAATCTGGGTCACTAAACAGCATGAAAATTCTCATTAGAGGAGAGCAATGCTCAGAAAAAGAGCAGCTGGAGAGCATTAGAGCCCCTCGCTGCGCTTTGGCCGTTGCCGGGTCCTTCGGGGAGAACTTACACCACGAGACGGGACAAGCAGGTAGCTCAGCCCAGAAGCAGGAGGGTCCATGTGGGTCCGGCTTCACGTGTGGTTTAGTGGGAGTGGCCGATGTGCAGCAGGCGGGACTTGGGAACGTGGAGTTGAGGACGTTTCTGCAGAGCTGTCCAAAGGAGGGAGAAATGACCCAGAATGTAGCAGTAATGTTGGTGTCCAGCAAATTCACCAAATTTTACACACTTTTCTAATTTATTGGTTGGTTGGTGATTTCTAAAATATTTGGGATGGTAGTAACCAAACCAGAAGACCACAGAGTCCCGGGTTCAACCCCACTTACTACCATCGTGTCCCTGAGCAGGACACTTAACCCTGAGTGTCTCCAGGGGGGGACTGTCCCTGTAAATACTGACTGTAAGTTGCTCTGGATAAGGACGTCTGGTAAATGCTGTAAATGGAAATGGCAACTACATTTGTCATGAAGGCTTATTGTCATGTAGATGTTTGGATCGTTGCTGTTGCAGTGCACCAAGACGTGTGGGTCAGGCCACAGAAGACGACTGGTGTTCTGCCTGGACCACCAGGAAGACGAGGTCCATGAGATGCACTGTATGGACCAGGAGAAGCCGCTGGACTCTGAGAGCTGCAACACTCAGGCCTGTGAATTCGTCTGGATTACAGGAGAGTGGTCTGAGGTGACACTTCCTTGGTTCCTCTTCTGGTCTAGATGAATACATGATTGTCATTGGCTGATAGATGCGTGTTGAATCATTGATATGGATTAATGCACTAATATTGGGCAGGGAACTAGATTTATCTGAATAATAATAATAAACTTCATAATATGATAATATAAGTGGAAATATTAAAAGCCCCCATCTGAACTACAATATGAAAGCCATGCTTCTGTCCCATATTAGTGCAGTGCCACCTGTGGACAGGGGTACAGGAGGAGGTTGGTGTCCTGCAGTGAAGTTCATTCTGGGAATGATAATTATGAATATGGCCACCAGTCCTCGTCCAGCTGCCCTGGGACTCCACCCGACAGCTTCTCTGCATGTAACCTCGGTCCCTGTCCCCCTGACGCAGCATGGACGCTCGGCGTCTGGGGTCCGGTGAGAGACGTGCTAATCCAGACACCAGACAGCAATGCCGATGTGTGGTCAGTGTGTCACGTCACGTCGTGTCGCCCTCAGTGTTCGGTGACGTGTGGAGAGGGCAGGGTGGAAAGGAGTGTGAAGTGCACCCCGCCCGGTGGCGGTGCCGGTGGCGGCTGTCCCTCTTCTGACAGGCCGGAGTCACAGAAACCGTGCAGAAGGCCAGACTGTAGGTGACCTCCGCCCTCGGTGTCGGTCCTGCAGTTTAGAGCAGAACTTCTGCTGAAAATGGCTTTTTGTCCCCACACGCCAGGCAATTTTGCCACAAGTTGCAAAGACCTCCAGAGCAGGAGTGTCCTGTCAGATGGAGAACAGACGCTGAATATACAAGGAAGGGCTCTGAAGGTAAATCACACGCTCTCTCCATTCGTCCCACCAGACCTTCCCTGACCTGTCCTCCATCTCCTCAGATCTACTGTGCTGGAATGCAGATGGACAGTCCGGGGGAGTACATCACACTGATGACGGGCGAGGCAGACAACTTCTCAGAGGTCTTCGCCTTCAGGTGAGCCACGCCCCACAGCTCTTCTTGGAGGATTTTTCGTTTTTTTTTTTAGTGTTTTAATTTGCGTGATCCAGACTCTTGGATCCAACTGAGTGTCCCACCAACCTCAGCCGCCGAGAAGACTGCAGGTGCAGGAGGGACTACGCGGCTGCCGGCCTCTCCACCTTCAGCAAAGTCAGGGTGGACCTGAGCAAGATGCAGATCATCAGTGAGTTTAAAACCTGGCGCCGGTGGGCGGAGCCAGCAACCTTCTCTTGCTGAAGCTCAACTCAACCTTTTCTGTGGAATATGAATAACACGATAAAGTTGAACTGTACGCATGGAACGAGGTTAAATTACGGCGCCGCCGTTCCGCGTCGTATCAGATTATTGTGTTTGGAGGGGAGAAAAAGACAAACATGTGGCCCCTTCGACGAACGGGGCGCGAGCCAAAGCTAACAGGAAATAGCGGAGATTGCTGTGGAGCTGGCCAGTCAGCAGATCGTGCTCCTCAGGCCACGCTGGAGAACGTGGAGGGCGTCAGGCCCGCGGAACCCCACATCTGGCTGCTTAATTAAGGCCAAGAATGGAGGGGCCAATTGCTTCAAGATGCACCCTGGGGCTGTAAAAATGGGCACAATTAAAGACACGGGTCAGATTAGTGTGAATTACGCCCAAATGATGTTTGCGGTCGTAATCAGACGGCGATATCTGCTGACTCCGCGGTGGCGTCGATTATACGAATTATCCAGGAAGGGAGGTCGTTTCCCTGCTCCGTGCTCACATGTGGTGAATCTCTTCCTGTGCTCTTTAGCCACGGACTGGCGCTTCGCTTTCACTCCGGAGGGGAACCAGGTCCCGTTCGCCACTGGGGGAGACTGCTACAGCGCCGCCCGGTGTCCGCAGGTGAGAACTGCACCACTCGGGGGCGTCACAGGTGGACCAGACAGATGGCCTGGGGATGGAGTCTCCACAGACCATGCTGGTTTCAGAGAGAGAGAAGCCAGGACGTCCCCTGTCCGGCCCCTCGGAGGACTGCGAGGACCCCGTGTCATACTTAAACCAGATGCTGGGGTCCTCACGTGTGAAGAGGGACGGAAAAATACAGGGAAAGCTGGTATATAGTCTCTATGTGTGGCTCTACATGAGATTCATTCCCAGGACTGAACACTTGGGGGTGCACCGGTCCCCCCCAAGTGCAGGGGAGTAAACGTGGGGGAGTAATGCAGGGGAGTAAACGTGAATTATGAGAAAAATGAAGAGTATGTGGCTCTGAGTACATGAGTGTGTACCAAAATGTCGTCTCTGCACTTTCTCGTTCGTGATGTTTACATTCTTCAGTCCCCCGAAAGTCCCCCCGAATTGTCCTGCAGCTCGCTGCTGTCCCCTGCTGGCTGGTGATATTCTGTGTTCCCGCAGGGCCGATTCAGCATCAACCTCTCAGGGACAGGATTTCAGGTGTCCGAAGAGACAAAGTGGATCGCTCAAGGAAACTACGCTGTTACTGATATACAAAGGTCACAGGTCGGCTACAGCGTTTCCCAAATAGAAGTGTAGCACAGCCCCCCCCCCAACTAGTTCATTTCATTTCTATTCAGAAATAGTCAGCATGTTCAACTATGTCAAGAATTAAATCCGAATATTTATGTCTTGTTTTTGTATTTCCTTTATTTTGGAGCGTATTATCTGATCTTCTGGCCCCTGATTCCACAGGATGGCAGTCGAGTGACAGGACTGTGTGGAGGATACTGTGGGAAATGTGCACCGTCCACCACTTCTGGCCTCCTTGTTCGAGTAACATAACCCGGCGCCTCTCAGGTGGCTTCTCATTTCCTGCTAACGTGTGCAGAGATACTCCTACATAGAAAGTGCATTATGTTCATGTCACTTTATTATAAAGTAGTGAATTGTGGTGATTTATATTTTATGTTCGTATCTCTGTTTCCCAGCAGTCACTTCTTCTCCTGTGGTGCTGTGGTCCGTGAAAGTGAAGTGATTGTCATTGTGAGACACTGCAGCACAGCACACGGTGAAATGTGTCCTCTGTATTTAACCATCACCCTTGGTGAGCAGTGGACACCATGACAGGCGCCCGGGGAGCAGTGTGTGGGGACGGGACCTTCATCACGGGGACCTCAGTGGAACCTTGGCGGGTCGGCAACCTTCTGATTACGGGTCCACCTCCTACCTGCTAGGCCACCACTGCCCCACCAAAGGGTGTCTCTCTGTAAAGTTATACATGAAAACATGTAAGTAATGTACAGAAAATGCCATATGAATTATTTATTTTACTCAACATTTATTTTTATTTATTTAGGAGCTTTTTTATGTGATAAGAGCAGCTGGTTCACTAGAACTGTTCATGGACTGATGAGAAGTTTATCTCAGCATCTTGGAGGTTGTGAAGGTGCAGGAGAAACAGAAGAAGGGAAGGTGTGGAGAGAGTAGGAAGTTCGAGGAATGTTAAATCCCATAATCATCCAACTATCAGATGTCAGGTCGGAAATCTAATTCAGGGATTTATACCCCACACCTTTCATCCCAGCCCGAGGTCGTCTCATGCAGATCAATGTTAGAAGGTCTGGTAAATCAGACGATTCGAGATGCTGGTTTTATTCCACAAGTGCATCACCGTGCACCAAAATCAGTGTGAACTCACACACGACTTCAGATGTACTAGTTCTGGACTGAGAATACTGGTTCTAGGTGCTATTTTCTAAAAAGGGAATTTCCTACACTGAGAGCACAAATGCATTTCTATTCATTTTGTATTAAAAATGGCTGTATTCATGTAAATGCAATGATCCATAAATACAGGAATTGAACTCAGGTAATAAAAAGAGGGATGGCGATGTGTGTACATTATTACATCGAAGAATTTATCCATGTACTTCAGGAAATGATGCGTGGACATGTTCTGTGTTTCTGTACATTGCTGTAATTATTAGATTATAGTTCCCAACATGTCCCGCCATGCATGTGCAGATTTCTATTTAAATGTGATATTTGTTAATGTTTTCGGAGAATAAAAGAGCCTGGTTCCCTCCACCCCATTCCCAGATCTTCCATAGATTACACAATACAGAAATCAGGTGACCTGAAAGGATTAAAAAAATAACTTAAAATACAAAAATACAGAGAGCAGGTATCAGTTCAATCTGTAAAAAAGTTGATTTATTGGAGGCAGGGAAACGGTAATCATCATCAGTGTCTCCTTTAAAAACGTCAGACCCCCTAAGACACACACACTGACCTCTGACCCCCACAAACAGAAACGCTATGATGCACGATGGTTATGAACGAACGAACGGAGGGAGGCCTGTTCACACGATCATCTGGAGGTGCTGTAGGTGGCGCTGTGGCTTCCTGGATTGAAAAGGTCGCCATCACTACAGGTCTCCAAGTGTAGGAACAGGTCTGGTCTCACAGCAGCGTTCGAGACCAGGTTCAACACAGCAGGAAGTCGGAGGTGACGTATCTGTGACTTTTGAGTGGATGTTTTCACCATGGCTCTGGGGTCCAGTCTGGAATGACCACAACCAAGCCACCTACGTTACAGGTCATCTCAAGATCTCAAGCGGGAATTCAGACGCTGCTAGACCAGTAGAGGAACATGTCAGCTCATTGTGAAGAACAGAGCAGATGAGAGAAAATCAAACAGAAAAATGAATCTTCTCTTTAAAATGAACCAACTCTTTATTTCTCTTTATTAAAAAATACAAAAAAAAAAAATAATAAACTTTGGAAATGAAACGGATTCCTGGCTCAAACGATGAAACCAACAGCAAGTGGTTCAACTCTAAAACCAGATCACTTCCTGTGACTTCAACAGCACAGAAATGGACAAACCAGAGGTCAGAGAAAAACAACATTACCAGTAAAGGTCAGTGAAGGGTCAAAGGTCAGGATATCGAACAAAAGTTTGACCATCCCAATAAAGCAGACATTAAAAGCATAAAAAAAAAAACAAAACAAAAAACGTTTTCAGTTTCTCGCATAGAAATGATCCAAACCCGTTCAAGCCCCGCCCAACCTCACCACACTCCAATCCCCAATCAGAACACGTCCATCCTCCGATCACAAGAACAAACTGAAGGGAGGACGTCTGATCTCCAGCCAGAATCATGCAGCTGAACTACAACGATGATGATGGTGATGAAGATGCCCTCACTGCAGCTGAATTCTGATGTTTACTAATGAGGAACATCTTCATCACCATCACCTCCAATCTCACCCTCCTGATGATACATGGTGTAGTGTTGGGATTTCGTTCTCCTGTGGTTGTGTGTGTGTGTTCTGCTCAGTTCACTTTGATCAGAAAGGTTTAGTATCAGTGAGAGACGAAGATGAGGACTCCTTTACGCTTTACATGAAAAAACAGGACACACACACACACACACACACACACACACACACACAGACAGAGAGAGAGACGGACGAACGGACAGACAGACAGAGGGGCGGAGTCCAGCTTGTAAAAAGAGGAGTAGAGTTCGGTCGGTTGAGCCAGGGCACCATGACAGGAAATAAAAACACAAACGGGAGAAAAAGGGGGATGAAACGCAGCACCCAGCTAATCCTCCCCTGATGGAGCTTCCTCCTCAGAGCCATTCTCCTCCTCTTCTTCCTCCTCTTCCTCGTCATCGTCAGCAGGCGCTTCCTTCTTTGCCTTGCGGGCAGGTGGAGAATCTTTCTTCTCCACCTCCTCTTCCTCCTCCTCCAGGGGACTGTCTGCATCTTCCTCGTCCTCCTCCTCATCCTCCTTAGCAGAGCGCTTCTCCAGGGCCTTGGCGCTCGGCCGACCTTTGCCCTTTCCTTTCATTGGGCTGGGTGTCACTGAAAGGGACCATAAATGAAAGTTACCACCACAGACAGCGTTCTATCTCCAGGTAACTGCAGAAGTTGGACTTTCCCTGGAAGTGTGGAGCAGAACCAGCAGAGCAGCAGGATTTTAATAACTAACTAACGCCCTGTCCTGTCCTGGGTCTGTTCGTTTTCATTTCAATTTCAGTCTTTGCATCAAGCGGTCATTTTAGTCTTAGGTCACGTCCAGACTCATTTTAGTCCGGTCAGGTTTCAGTAGACAAAGTCTGAACATTTTAGTCAGAATTATCCATGACTATTTTAGTCCAGTTTAAGTCAAAGAAAACGGATTCCATTTTATTTGCTTTTTGGATTATTTGCTTTGGTCCAGATCAGTCGGTGAGATCATTTTCAGGGTTTCTTCAGGTTTAAGGAAACCAAATTTAATACTTTTAAAGGTCTTCAACTACATTTGTTTCTCAGCAGACATCGCGAGGGCCAGAACTTAATACGAACACAATACGGCAGTAGATCTAACACATTTTACCATTCAGAAGTAGCAACAATAAACCACATGATGTCATTTCAGTCACATGACCACACATTTCTGACTGCCTTATTCAGAGCGCCTTACAGTCAGTAGTTACAGGGACAGTCCCCCCCTGGAGACACTCAGGGTTAAGTGTCCTGCTCAGGGACACGATTGTAGTATGTGGGGTTTGAACCTGGGTCTTCTGGGTCATAGGTGAGTATCTTACCCACTAGGCCGCTACCGCCACTAAATACCACCACAGTCACATGACCTCACACAAACCAGCTTGGAATAATGTGGCATAATGTGGAATAATGTCTCTGAATAGTCATCGTTCATATGGACACTTTTTACGTTTGTTCACATTTTGTTAAATGGTGTCAGTAGCCAATTAAACATTTTCAATAGCAGAAGGAATTAGCGTTTGGCCGTTTAATTTAATATACCAATGCTAACACACACATATATGTAGTTTGTACACTCAGATTTAGCCCATTAATGAATACAAATCTTTAATAAGTTAATGTTATTAAGAAACACCAGAATTATATATGGTATTAAAATACCATATATTTTTCTGTCCAAATACAGTTCCTTAAAAAAATAAACAGTTTATCACTACATGCATTCTTGAGTACATTTTTGGACGATTCCTTTTTATTTGTACTTGAGTATTATTATCGTGGAGTAACGCTACTCATACTTGGGACACCGCCCAAAATCTGTTATAAATGCTGTTTTAGCTTTTAGTTCCATGAAGGTTATCATCGGGGGTGGTAGTAGCCTAGTGGGTAACACACTTGCCTATGAACCAGAAGACCCAGGTTCAAACCACACTTACTACCATCGTGTCCCTGAGCGTCTCCAGGGGGGGACTGTCCCTGTTAATACTGATTGTAAGTCGCTCTGGATAAGGGCGTCTGATAAATGCTGTAAATGTAAATTATATACGGATCTCTGCTGCCACCTGGCGGCAGAAGTTGATACTCGCCACGAAAGGAATGGTCTGACGTCATCGGCATGAGACGTGGCTCTCGCTGTAGAGAAGCAGAGTGAGAATTGGCACTTGTTGCTCTCATTTTCTTCCTTGTCTCAGGGTGGCTCTTTGTAAGTAGGCGTTTTACCTACTTCAACACCACAAAAGACGAATTCGGACCCGTTTACATTACATCCATTTACATTTACGGCATTTGGCAGACGCCCGTATCCAGAGAGACTTAGAACGTGCTTTCAAGTTACCATCGATGACGCGGGTGGTAGTAGCCTAGTGGGTAACACACTCGCCTATGAACCAGAAGACCCAGGTTCAAATCCCACTTACCACCATTGTGTCCCTGAGCAAGACACTTAACCCTATGTTGCTCCAGGGAGACTGTCCCTGTAAATACTGATTGTAAGTCGCTCTGGATAAGGGCGTCTGATAAATACTGTAAATGTAATGAAGTGATCAATTCCGGTTCACTAGGACCCCCAACCGTGAATACAATCTTTTTATTCACTCTGTTGTAGATTTTGTACAATTTTCCGTTTGTTGGAGAACCGGAAAATTTGGAAAAAAATGTAACCCAAGAATTTAAGGATCCACGGAAACCCTGCATTTCCCTCTTGGTTCAATTCCATTTCATACAGGGAACGTTCCCTCTGCTGATTGGCGAGATGTTTCACCATGGGAACTCAGGTAAATACAGGAAGCAGATCTGCTGTCGTGGACTGATTGCACGAGATTGGATGGACACGATTAAAGTAAATTTACTGTGGCTGTTGCCATGGCAATTTATTTATATATATATATATAAATAAAAAATAAAAAATGCATTCACAATGACTTTGGGCAAAACATACATTTGGAAACAATTTGCTGATGCACTGGAGACAACACAGGAGGTGGCGTACATTAATCGTACAAAACGACATCAAAATTTACCCAGAGTTCACTGGTCTCAAAGTTGAGTTCAAGCACTAAAGCCTGTAGGTGTGAAACCAGCTTTTTTTTTTTTTACTAATGCGATTCTATTTAACCCAATCAATATAGTACGATAATGGTATCGTGAGATCCTTGCCGATATACACTCCTACTCTACATCCATTCCAGACACGGAAGACGTTCTCACTTGTTCCATGTTCCTCGACATACATTCTGTCTACAGGTCCTCAACAAGCAATTTCACCTCCTTTTAGTCAATGAAAAAGAACTTTAGGTCACATACTGGTGACGCCCTCCCTCTCTGAGTATCCTACCTGTGGCCTTGAGTCGAGGTTTGGGGGACTTCTTCTCCTTCCTCTCAGGACGGCCCCTCCTTATCACCTTCTTAGTCTTCTTTTTGGAGCGTCCATAATCACTGTCATCATCATCCTCGACCATGAAATCTTCGTCACTGCCTGACTCCTCTGTGAGCAGCAGAGAGACAGATCAGACGACAACACACACACACACACACACACACACACACACACACACACACACACACACACACACACGCTACTTTATAATACAGAAGGTAAGGGGTGACTGGCAGCAGCCTGTTGCCATGGTGACGTACGGTCCACATAGGCTGGCTCCTCTTCATCACGCTCTTCGTCCTCGCTGCCGCCGTCCCCGAGTAGAATCTCTCTCTGTTTGGACACTGCTTTGGAGGCGGCCTGGCGGACCTGCCTCACCTTCCGATTTCCATCGGCATCGTCGTCACTATCATCTACACACACACACACACACACATTACGTAAATAAGGCCACTTCGCATGAGGAATGTTCTGACCTCTGACCCCATCACCTCACCTGCACCCCGTTTCCTCTTCAGCGACCTCTTACTGGCCTTCTCCGGCTTTCCTCGATTTCCTCCCTTCTTCCCTTTTTTGGCTTCGTAGTCGCTCCCCCCGTCCTCCTCTTCCTCCTCCTCCTCTCCAAAGTCGTTATCTTCATCACTCCCAAAGTCGTCTGAAAGACAGGGCAGCACCCCAAACCCTCAGTTCTCTCCACAACCAGCAGGTTCCCTGTTGGCGTGGTCTGGCACTGAGCAATGTGACCTCGTAAGCAGCGTTTTATCGCTCATTAACTACGCACACACATTTATCAGAACTGGAACAGAAGCGGAACTGTCGTCAGCCCACTTACTGAAGGTTCTGGAATTTCGCCACCAGACACCCCGGTGATGACTCGGGAGAACGGGGTCTTACCTGCAGAATCATTTTTGGGTTTGGGCCGCTTATCATCGGAGTCTTCGCTGGAAAAACGAGAGAAAGAAGATCAACAAACATCTACTGCTGTGACGTGGAGCTTCGGACTATAAACCACATCAGCATGTTACCTCTCGTCCTGGGAGTTTTTGGACTTCTTATGCTTCACCTCGCGTGGGGCCACACGCATTTTCTTGGGCTTCTCGGCACCTCTTTCATAATCTTCCTCTGAAAGGTGTAAATGTCAAATTATTATGATCAAAAAAATAAATAAATAAATAAAAAAATAAAAAAAAATAAAAAAAGTGTTAAATATCATTAAAAAGACTAATAACCCTTAAATGGAGAGTTTAAAGGTCTAAATACCACAGACTCAATACATCAAATGCAGGCGTGCCAGTAGCCCCCGTTCGGTTCCGTAATGAAGAAGCGTGGTGTTATTTATAGGGGTGCACTTATATCAGAACATATTGTGATATTCTGAAATTCTGACTGACGTACGGGACCCTGTGGCCCACATCGCGTTCAAGATTCAGCCAAAACTCAGAATTTGATTTTGGACTAAACATTTATGTAAAATATTCAATGTGTATCGACACAATATCACCACATATTGTATCAATATTTTCTAGTACCCCTTATTATTAATAATGTCAAATATTTAAATGTTGAGAAAATCCTTAAATTTTATAGAAACTGCAAAAACGCATCATACGAATACCTAGTGCTTCACTGGCCTTATGGGTTTTCAGTAGAACTTGTTTTATCTGGTATACGATCACGCTGTACGCTGATGTAGCTGTAAAAGGTTTATTATATAAATTCCCGCCGCGCCTGTTCGATGTACACGCTACGCTTTCCGCAGCCTATCGAGTATGGAGACACGTAGAATGCGCAGGGAATGCGCTTTTTGGGCAGTGGTGGCCTAGCGGTTAAGGAAGTGGCCCCGTAATCAGAAGGTTGCCGGTTCGAATCCCGACCCACCAAGGTGCCACTGAGGTGCCACCGTCCCCACACGCTGCTCCCCGGGCGCCTGTCATGGCTGCCCACTGCTCACCAAGTGTGATGGTTAAATGCAGAGGACAAATTTCACTGTGTTCACCGTGTGCTGTGCTGCTGTGTATTCACTTTATTCTGGGCCGTTACCTGCATCGTCCGACTCGTTGAACTGCGAGTAGTTCACCACCTTCCTGTTCCTGCGGAACCAAAGACAACAGAGACATTAACATTAAACGTTGTTCCTGCGGAGCGGATGTGATGGTGGGACTTGGAGGTCAGGTCCACGCACCACGTTATTATTTAATGCTAAAAAAACCTAGCGAGTGAGAAACACTGCCACCGAGTTCCCCTTCAGCAAGGTTCTGTCCCCACACGCCGCCTTTCACGGAGGACACGTTCTGCACCATGTGATGGCCGCAGAGCAGATATTGAGGTTTATATATATACACATGTTAGACGTTACCTAGTGAAACTAAATAACGTTTCTCCAGAACCTGGTTCTACATGGAACATTTGAACGATTAAACGATTAAAAGTGTGAAATGGGAATAAACTGAGCAGTGAGAGATGATCCAGGACTTGCCCACACCAGCTGCAGGAACAAGAGTCAAAATTCATTATAATCATAATCACCACGGCAAGCGTGAGGAGTTAATGAAGTCGACTCCAAGAAGTCATCAGTAGATGAAGGAGCAGCTTCAGCTTCTGAGCAGTGAAACTAAAAACTCGAACCCCAGAGTGTCCAGTTACCTCCACCACCATCTCAAATACACCCAGAAATAACCGGACCCAGCCCATTGATGAAGCCAATCCATCTGGGGATGATACAGGTCTTCGACACAAGCCATTTCATCTCCTCCTCCACCTCATCTACAGGTCTTCCACACAGGCCATTTCATCTCCTCCTCCACCTCATCTACAGGTCTTCCACACAGGCCATTTTATCTCCTCCTCCACCTCATCTACAGGTCTTCGACACAGGCCATTTTATCTCCTCCTCCACCTCATCTACAGGTCTTCCACACAGGCCATTTCATCTCCTCCTCCACCTCATCTACAGGTCTTCCACACAGGCCATTTTATCTCCTCCTCCACCTCATCTACAGGTCTTCGACACAAGCGACCTCACCACCTCCACAGGTCTTCCACACAAGCCATTTCATCTCCTCCTCCACCTCATCTACAGGTCTTCCACACAGGCCATTTTATCTCCTCCTCCACCTCATCTACAGGTCTTCGACACAAGCGACCTCACCACCTCCACAGGTCTTCCACACAAGCCACCTCACCTCCTCCACCTCATCTACAGGTCTTCGACACAAGCGACCTCACCACCTCCACAGGTCTTCCACACAAGCCACCTCACCTCCTCCACCTCATCTACAGGTCTTCCACACATGCCATTTCATCTCCTCCTCCACCTCATCTACAGGTCTTCCACACAGGCCATTTTATCTCCTCCTCCACCTCATCTACAGGTCTTCCACACAGGCCATTTTATCTCCTCCTCCACCTCATCTACAGGTCTTCCACACAGGCCATTTTATCTCCTCCTCCACCTCATCTACAGGTCTTCGACACAAGCGACCTCACCACCTCCACAGGTCTTCCACACAAGCCACCTCACCTCCTCCACCTCATCTACAGGTCTTCGACACAAGCCATTTCATCTCCTCCTCCTCTACAGGTCTTCAACACAAGCGACCTCACCTCCTCCACCTCATCTACACCCAGAAACAACATTAAAAAACCGCGCCAGCTTCATCCATACTCAACTGGAACCATTTTCCTCTCCGCATGAGGTTGTGCTCGCTGCCCGCTCATTACAGCTCTGACCCGGTTTAATTAGCGCCCATCAGACAGAACGGGGAGGGGGTGTGGCCACGACAGGCCCGCCCCTCGCTGACGTCACCGCCGCGGTCCGCGCACAAACCGAGTCTGATCTCGCCCGCGCGCGTTTTGAGCTGAAAATCCCCCCGTCCGTGTTACTGTTACACAATAAAAATCCAACAATCACACGACCGGTAACGATGAAAAACACGCGTCGTGGCGCAGCCCGAACCGCGCCGACCGCTCCGCGTGGACCGGCCGCAGACGAGGCCGTGTCCCCCGCCGCCCGGTTCCACGCAACGAGACGCACGCCCGCGTCCTTGTCCTTGTCCTGCAGCGAGGAGCCCGCACCGGCGGAGAAGAAGCTCCCGCCGCGGCCGCGGGGCGAACGCCGAGCGCCGTCCGGCTCGGCCGGAGCACAATCCTACCTGACTGGTCGCGCCATCCTGCCTGCGGCTCCGAGGATTAAAAGCCCGCCGAAGAACAAAAGCGTCCCACTTGTGCAGCAACGCGGCCCGGACTCTTCGCACAAAGACTCGCTCCGCGGCTCCGCTTCCGCCGTGAAATGACGCCGGCGGCCGTAATTTTTACCTCCAGACGCTCAAAATGGTGAATAAAACAAACTGAAACTGCAGCCCCCCGCGCAACCTAATCCTACGTCGCTGGGCGGGCATTCGGGGGCAAGCCCCGCCCCCGTCCGCCGCTTACCGCACGCACGGCTCGGCGCTGGAGTGCTGCCATTGGTCGGTTTGAACGATGATAAAGGCGTGTGATTGGACAAGAGCGGTGTTCGTCAAACCCCGCGCTTTTCCCCGCGGTACCCGCCTCCCCGCCGCTAGGCTGAGAGGACGGTGTTCAGAAAACAAAAAGAGGCCTAGAATGAAGCTCCAGACAGTCTTCCTCAGCTTCTCACACCGATCTCCGTCCCCAACGTGACGCTTCACTGGTAATAAAACATGGCTGACGTGCTTTAAAACGGGTTAAAATGGAGTCGGGGCTGAGGATGGAAATGTGGGGGTTCTGATGTTCTTCTTCAGACCTTCAGACATCACTTGTCTTCTTATTCAGTTAAAGCTCCTGTAATCCTAATGAAGTGATCTGCCCAGTCTGAAAGCCAGTATTTATTTTTAAAAACATTTACTCCCTTAGAACAGTATAAAAAAAAAACGGCCCAAATCACAAACGTGAACAGACCATGAAACATCTCTATATTCATTTACTTATTAGCATCTCATGCAAATGTAGCAGAGAATAAATCAGAAACGCTGAAGAACTACCATATTCTTCAGCAATTCTCTAAATCCATTGTTCTAAAACAAAGGAACCAAAAGCAGAAGTTTCTGGGTGAACAAAACATCTCACCAATGGCCAGAAGAGGAGACTGTGGGTGTGCTGGTCTGAAATTTGCTCTTTTCTCTGACTGAGTAGAGACACGCTTTCGCCATACCACACCCAGCGAGGTGTAGCGTGGCAGATGTGAGGATGCTTGTTCATGTTCATGAGTTGCTGAGGTCCAGATGGTGGTGTTTGAGACTGTAAGGACCCAGATTTACATGGTGAATTTATACATCTGTGTGTGTGTGTGTGTGTGTGTGTCCTTAAAGTCTCCTGAAGTAAGGTGGTTGGTTACCATGGTAACAGTGAGATGGTCATGTTCATATTTCTGGTAGTCGGTGCTGGAGGGAGATGGTTCTGTAGTAGCCTGCAGTTATTCCTGAGGATCACCGGGCTGTCTGCTCCAACACCATCATCATTCCGAGAAGAACGACCATCAGCCACCACCGAGACAAAGAGGTGTGATTTTTGTCTAGTGAAGCACCAGCCTCTGATCTCTTCTCACCTTTATTGTACTCAGCTTTACTCACCCTGACATTGTACAGATCTTTCAGAAGTGAATGGAATTGGTCAATAAGCCAGTTTAAATGGAGTGAATATGTGAACAGTGGGTAATCTGCAAGACTTTGCTGTTGCTGAAGATGCTACTGAATGAGGAGTTCATTTTCTATGTCTGGCTAACGCCGGCAGTCTGATACTGGAGCAAAGTGCTGCTTCACCAATGGTCCACAAGATGTCAGTCTAACACAATGGTGCATCCATCACCGACCTCTTCTAAATTCCTACAGCTCACCAAACCACCAGACCTGCTGTTGTCCTGCAACAGACCTGCAGATGTATTAGATGAGTCTCTCAGGATTTGACAAGAGAGAAGTTGGACAAAAAAAAAATCCACACCCTGAAAAAATTCCCAGATGCGGATCAGCAGATAATCAGCTATGAACCCAGAAGACAGAAAGTAGAATTTCAGAGCCATGTGAGTAAAAGCTGATCATTAGACAGCTCATACGAAAAGGATTTTTTATGTTCAGATCATTGTCTGGAAGTCTTTGAGGGAACTGAGGTTCTCTACACTGCAGTCCTGTAGCTGAGGAGGCCAGGACTCTGCTTTCTCACGCAGGCGTGTTTGCTGGAGAGACGCTCCAGGGCATGTGGAGCTCACTCACCGCAGTGTGGTGAGAATTCGGGTCTCAATGACCTGGTTAGCACTTCCTGTTTCAGACATGAGGCCGGGATCAACATGTCCAGATCTGTCCAGGAACCACCAGCACACGTAAATTCTCACTACGCTTCATCTGTGCATCTCAACTAGCAAAAGAAATTGTGAAAAAGTACATTTACCCACAGAAGTAAAAAAATATCCTGGTCTGACTGAAGATGAATTGGGTGTGGGTGGTAGTAGTCTAATGGGTGTGTCCCTGAGCGAGACACCCATTTGTCCAGCTGGAGCTCCATTCCCCTGGTTTATTTCAGGTCCAGATGCTGAATCCAGACTAGGTCTCTAGTTTAATAATGGAGACGGAACATTTTCTGGGACCTGGGAGAGTTGGGATGTTCTATCAGTAATTAATTGTCTGTAATGGGGTGGATAGTTCCGACTCAGTTTTGAAGCTCCGTTGTCCTCACAGTGATCTGAAATGCTGCTTTAAATCCGTTTATTCTCCATCCACTTCCCAGCAGCAGGTCTCCGTTCGTGAAACATGTCTGTTTCCATGGAAACAAGAAGTTTGTGTTCTGCTGTGTGTGTGTGCATGTGTGTGTTCAGCTCACACACACAGCAGCTCTGAGTGTGTGATTCCTTGTTTGTTTGTTGCGTGTGTGTGTGTGTGTGTGTGTCTCAGGCTGTCAGTCATTGATGAAATTTTCAGAAGCTCCTCCCCCTCCCTGAGCTGCTGCTTGTTGAAGATCTGTCACCCGCCCCTCCACTCCAACCCCCGCCGTGCGTCTGCAGAGGAACATCAAAGCTGTGTGGAGGCTGAGAGTTTCGGGGTGAACGGGAGGACACACACACACACACACACACACTCTCTGTAAAGCTACTGTGTAGACGTTTTTGGGTTTAAAGACACAGCCAGACTGGATGCCCTGGATGCAGCTCCACCATTGCAAAAGTGCTGAGGGGGTTCTCACACACACACACACACACACACACACACTGCGTACACTGCAGAACTGATGTGGCTGGCAGAGTAAACTTCAAATCAACACAAGCCAACACACACTTATCGACATTAAAAAGCACTGAGAGACCAAGAAGAACGTCTGCACCAACCTTCATCACCTCTTTTTATTTCAGATGAGTGGTCTTAGTTTCTACGGACAGTATGGGCTATAGAATCAGAAGATCTGTACCTGGGTGCCAGGTGAAAAGAAATCAAATAAAATCAATTTAAATAAAAAAAGACTTTTGTCTTAAAAACAAAAGTGTGTGAGACTCTTTGTACTGAGGGTCCATTGAAATGCAGAAAGTTGAGGTGGTCTTCAGAGGTGAACGCCCTTTAACCCTTCAGCAGTAATGACTCCTGATTCAGAAGACTGAGGTCAATTCACACCTGCACCAGGAGACCGTCAATCTGCAGAAGACTGAGGAACCTCTACTGACTGCTGCTCATGTCTGGAAGTCCAGCAGCAGATGTCACTGTTGGCTTCTTCACGTCCCACTGCAGAACGAGTGTGAGGAGGACAGCGGGACAGAGAGCAGAACCACAGGGATGTAATCATCTTCTCACACTACAAACGTTATTCAATAAAATGCACAGACATTCCACTTTCTGTCTTCACCCGACAGACTAAGAGGAGACACGGACAGAAATTGTTCAAGTGTCCTGGTGATCAGGACAGTTTTAATAATAATATAGACACAGTTACCAATATGATGAGATTATTGATTAAAACTTTTGGTGTGAAGTCAGTGTTTATTTGAAGATAAAGAACTTTGATGAAGTTTGCAATGCTTACAATTTAATTCAGTTTCATCTGCTTTCAGATTATTCTCCTCAGTGTCTGTCAGATGTTTTCTGAATGATCTGCAGGAATAATCCACCCCATCTCTGATGAAGTCCTGCTGTAGCTGGAGTTCTGGAGAGGTTGAACCTCTTCATGGTTCGGCTTGTGTTGTCAGGACATGCAGAACCTGTGGAGCTGTACAGTAGAAGACCACATATCTCTGCTGGAAGCTGAGGAGATCCAAACAGCCAGGCAAAGACAAGTTGCTTTACAAAAATCTTGAAGAAACTGGTTCCTACCTCATGCAAAAAGCTTTCCTTCTGGCTGCCGATGATCCTCAAAAAATGTTGAGATCAATTGAGTCTCTGTTTTTAAAAAGGGAGATTTTGAAAATAATGAATATTTTAATCCCCACCATGAATTAGAAATGTTGCTCCACTTTGGTTTTTTTGTGTGCTTGAATCTGCAGTTTAGTTCACAATTGAAAAGTTTGACATAAACAAAGATGCATATTCATAAGTATGACCTGGGAAGACACATCTACATCAGGTTTACATGCAGGTTCTTCTAAGCTCTCGCCTGAAGACATCTTGAGTTCCTGCAGAATCTTTCTCTAGGAACCAGACTGGTCACCCAGAGAAAGAGATGGCGAAGCTCCAGTGAACTTCTCAATTGGGTTCTTTACCCTGAAATCAAGGTCTCTTGATGCCTTCAGACCTGTTGTGTTGATGTTACATACTGGTCTAGGACATGAGCATAAATAAGAAAGGAAACACTTCAAATGCGTTTAACAATTTTAATAAAACAAAAAGAAGATATGACATGAAGATGAAAACAAAGTCATCAATGTCATCAGGTGAATAAGAACTGCTGCGGAAGGGCGTCTGTCAGACTCATGTTTTTCTCCTTCCTCTCCTCAGACCCACGGCATCTTTAAATTCCCCTGCTCCGACCGGAACGCGAATCAGCATCAGACATGGAGAAGTTCAGGAATGACAGGCTCCTCCTACTAAAAAGTAAACAGAGACATCACATCACACGACCACGGGACGTAACTGTTG
This sequence comes from Denticeps clupeoides, assembly GCF_900700375.1. NCBI lineage: Eukaryota > Metazoa > Chordata > Actinopteri > Clupeiformes > Denticipitidae > Denticeps > Denticeps clupeoides. Next base: position 146,864 of record NW_021630084.1, on the reverse strand, counting down.
ATAGTCTGTGTTCTACCAAACGTCCCTGCAGAACCTGGTTACGAGCTGCTACAGTGAAGATCTGGTAGTAGCCTAGTGGGTAACACACTCACCTATGAACCAGAAGAACCAGGTTCAAACCCCACTTACTACCATCATGTCCCTGAGCAAGACACTTAACCCTGAGTGTGTCCAGGGGGGGACTGTCCCTGTAACTACTGACTGTAAGTCGCTCTGGATACGGCCGTCTGGTAAATGCTGTAAATGTAAGCTCTTTATTTTCAGGAATGTCACCATCCATGATATAAACTCAGCTCAGATCAGCCACAGTTTGAATTGTTTCTTCAGAGAGATCTGTCTGTCAGTCCAGCAGTGTGCACAGTATAAGTGTATTGAAATGCTGTTTCACACTGACCCCCCATAGTGCAAATATATATATATATATATATATATATATATATATATATATATATATATATATATATATATATATATATATATATATATATATATATATATATATATATATATATATATATATATATATATATATATATATAAAAACTAGAAAAAAACCTGATCTTCAGCTCTGTTGTGGGTGGGACGACTGTCAGGGACGACCACAGAGAGTAATGCGCAGAACTGGCTTCTCTGAAAAGAGAAATATGGCATCTCTGATTTATGCAGAACGTTATTCATCATTATGGCTAAACCAAAAAATTTGGAGGACCCAACTTCTGCTGTTCTGGTGATTATGATGCTGATTGGACCTGAGGGGATTTGAACAGGCCTTTTCTGCAGCAGGGGACGCCGAAAAAAAGGTTTCATCATTTAATTCAGGCTTCATTTTGTTAATTTGATTAAACTCAACTTACACATCATATCAAAGTTATTAATCTTTAGTATTAATGTTTAAGGTGTGTTTGATGTGGACTCTTACTCTATTCCACGTAACTACTACCACTTACTACCATCGTGTCTCCAGGGGGACTGTCCCTTGTAAGGCGCTCTGGATGAGGGTGTCTGGTAAATGCTGTAAATGTAAAATGTCTCAGCATCCACGACTCTAATTATAAACCATTTGACGGAACACATTGAGTCCAAACTGGGCCAACTGGGTCAAGGTTAAATGGCCTGGGAGGAATGTGGGCGGAGCCACTTTTCTCTTTCCCATGCAGGGCACCGCCGGCCGCCACCCCCGATAAATAAACAATTTGAGCTCGGGGATTGTCACCCCTACTCGCAATTAATTATTCTCTGGCACAGTAACAAGACGGCGGCGGTTTAATCAGTTCATCCGTCAGCGGCAGGAAGCGGGAAAAGCTGAAGGACGCCGGGCACTCTGGGTGTCCCTACAACAAATCTCCCCACTGTTTACCAAGCCAATTAAAGTCTGATTACTGTCAGCAGAAGATAACACCGGCCACTCCGCTCATTCCTCCGCGTTGTCTGGAGATGTCCCGCTTCATCTACACCAGCATCACACCTGGAGACCCTCAGCAGCTTCCTGCAGTTCCTCCAGTTATTCCTAGCGTGTCTCCTGAGGAGCTCTGCTCTCATGCTTGTGGTGCTCGGTGGTGAATGTGAGTGGGACCGGGCTGCAGCTGGACGAGGGGTCGGCGCCGCCGCCTGATTGTGAGTCAGAGGATGTGACTTGGCGAGCAGGTCGACCCCTGTCACAGACGCTGCCACTCCCACGTCAGGGCGGACATCACCCCGGCCCTCCTCACCGCGCCCATTTGCATTTCCTGCAGCCCCCGATGTCACTTTGAGGAGAAAATATCACACCAGGATCTGTGTGCCACTCAGCAGGACGTCTCCCAAATCCCCTCAGCTCCATCCACATGTTAATGTTGGACGATTAGGATGGACGTGTGAGACAGCTACTCGATTGGACGAGACAGCAGGCGTCTGAGGAGTGTCATTAATGAGTGAGGCTGAGCGAGGAGTAATGAACGACTTCATGTCCACGTGTGAAGATTCCCCTCCTCGCTTGAAGAAACGTGAGATCTGAGATCAGCTACGTCCTGCTGCAGGTTCCTCTGCAGGTTCCTCTGCAGCTCCTCTCGGCTCATTAGTCGATGTGTGTTTATGTAATAAAACAGGAAGTGGAAGTGGATTAAAGCAGTCGCGGAATGTGGGGTGATGAATCACTCCGGGCCCGTATTGACACGTCATGCATCATTTTTATTGCTGCGTTTTACTCCATCCTGCCCCCACCCCTCATCCTCACACACCTGCTCATCACTGCAGAGTTCAGGAGCCTCCAGAAAGTTCCTGTCTTCATGTGGGACACGTCTTGTTCTGGTGTGGAGCCGCGTCTCAACAACAGGAAACAGGAGTGTCACAGTGTGTGTGTGTGTGTGTGTGTGTGTGTTAAAGTACACACTCTTTATTGTCTCCAGTCTTCTAAGTCCTTGTGTGTGTGTTCCAGATAAAAGTTTCACTCGTTATTTCCCCAAGTGGTTCTAAACACAGGTTTTCCAGCTCTGTGGGGACGATGTCCTGCCTCTTCATATTGACCCTGGTGCCCTGTGGAGATGGAAGGGTGCTGCTGCTTTTATTCAACTTCTGATCCATGAGACCTGCCTCTCTGTTCCTCAGCTTCAGGGGTGGAGAAGGTCCATGTGGTGAGGAATGATGGCAAAGCCGACATGGACTGTGATGCTGCAGTGGAGGTGTTTTCATCACCCTGTTCATTATTTATATTGCCGTACAGAACACCACGTATGAACACCATCAGACAGGAGGCTATTTAAAATTAATCAAATTCTGGTCTTCTGTTCCCCTCTCCATGGCATGAAGACGGCGATGTGTTCACTTGCAGTTATTTCCCACATATCATGTAACGCTCATTGAATGTCGGGGCGGGGGTGGCCTAGCGGGTAAGGAAGGTTGCCGGTTCCAGTCCCAATCCGCCAAGGTGCCACTGAGGTGCCACTGAGCAAAGTCTCCACAAAGTTCCCCAAGAGGAAGCATGTACGTTTCATACCCAGCATTGATTGGCTGGTGGCCACGCCCCGTCACCTGGTGACACCTGGACCCAGATTCTGTGGTGATTGAGATGTGAAGGGCGGCCACATCATCTCTCTGTGTTTCTCAGTAAAATGAGTTGAAATTCAGAAATGTAATCCCCACATTTACGTCGACATGAAAGAGAAGAGGATCAAAGTCGCACTTTTTGCAGTGAATCCCACCAGTGATAAAACGAGCAAAAATAACAAATAAATAAATAAAGATATAAAACAAAAAGGGTAAAAACACACAGAAGAAGTGTAACGGTGACAGTTCCTCCTCTCAATGTTTCAAGGGCTTCCTGCCTTTCCCTCCTCAGTGCTCATCCCTCTTTTCTCTCAACAAAGAGCGTCAGTCGTCTCCCTCCTCACTGCGCTCAACTCAAACGGCACTCTGATGAAGAGGAGGATGTCAGACCCAATGTGGTGGGTTCACCACGGGGTCGTCTGTTTCTCGGGGCATCAGGGAACCTGTCTGGAGCACTAACACAGAGGAACATGGAAAAGAAGGAGAGGAACAAATCAACTGCCCTGTCCACATCAGGCCGGTCCACCTGATCCCGGTTCCCCTCAGATTGGTCCACCTCAGCCCTGTCCACCTCAGGCTTGTCCACCTCAGGCCGTTCCACCTCAGGCCGGTCCACCTCAGCCTAGTCCACCTCAGCTCGGTCCACCTCAGCCTAGTCCACCTCAGCTCGGTCCACCACAGCCCAGTCAACCTCAACCCGGTCCACCTCAGTGTGTGTTGTGTACAGTGTGTGAGTGATGCGGATGGCAGGTGTGTGTTTGTGTGTGATGCCGGTGTCTTCAGATCATCCCCCACCTATTTTCCCTGTCAGAACTTCTCTTGCTCTTGAACTGATGGGATTTTGAAGATTAAAAAGAGTCAATTCTCTCCTGCTCAGTTTTATCTTTTTAAACTGTTAATTTATTAAGTGATTAAGTGAAGTGATTGTCACATGTGATACACAGCGGCACAGCACACGGTGCACTCAGTGAAATTTGTCCTCTGCATTTAACCCATCACCCTGAGTGAGCAGTGGGCGGCCATGACAAGCGCCCGGGGAGCAGTGTGTGGGGACGGTGCTTTGCTCAGTGGCACCTTGGCAGATCGGGATTCGAACCGGCAACCTTCTGATTACGGGGCCGCTTCCTTAATCGCTAGACCACCACTGCCCCAAAAGCTGTTTCTGCCCGGTTTCGAACCGAGGACCTTTCGCGTGTGAGGCGAACGTGATAACCACTACACTACAGAAACTTGGATTGGTTAATTTATGAAGGACTGAACAAAGTCAGAGTCAAAACGTTCTGGTGTTTAATATACGACTCGTAAAGATTAGAGACGTATTAAACCATGAAATTGGACTAAATTCCCTTAATAATTATCTAAAACTGGGAGCAGGATAATGAAGCTCAGGCTGGATGATACAGACCAGTAAACCGGGTTTATTACACCAAGTCCTTGAGGACAGGATCCACCTGACCTGGGCACGACTAGGTGCCCATGGCTCTGAATCAGGCATGAATTGGTTCTAATCACCCGCGTCTGCCAGTAGCTGGGAGTAGGTGATTAGAGCCCTTCATATGTGGGCAGCATCGGGTGTCGTACATTGTTTGTGTGTAGAAGCATGGAAGACTTGGAAGTAACAGAATAGTATGAAGAATTCCAGGATGCCTTTTCAGTGCTGTTTGTGTTACATTTTACCCAGATACAATGCTGCCATTTTCTGATTGTGCCACGGTATGAAAAATATTGTGGACATATTACCCTCAAAATTATTTTTCTGCTCACCAAGGGTTTAAATATACAAGATACATTCTATTTTTCAACCCTTGGTGAGCAGTGAGCAGCCATGAAAGGTGCTCGGGGAGCAGTGTGTGGGGACGGTACTTTGCTCAGTGGAAATTCAGTGGCACCTTAGTGATTGAGAATTCGATTACAGGGCCACCAGTCTTAGTCATGTCTAGGGGCCTGGGAGGAACAGGATGGGAGGAAACAGGAAAGAGAAACCGCAATATAATAACGCAACTAAACGAGAGCAAATGACATCTTGTCTTGATTTCATCAACGAAAATTAGGAGACATTTTAGTTTAATTTCTAATTTGTAAACCATAATTTATCCGTCAATGTTACATGATATATTTTTTGTAATAGATTTCATCACATGACTAGCATATATGTCTCGTCTCATATCAGTCATGTCAAAAAGGTATTTTGTCAAAAAAAATTATGCAATTATGCAAAATCTATCATTCCTTTTTACTGATGAGTTATTACTTAGTGACATAACTGCTGCATTTTGTTACCATCCTCTCGTGATTAGTGCAGCAAATAAATCTTCACATATTGCAGTGAACACTACACCTGCAAGCCCCGCCCCCCTGACAACACCTGAGTGTCTAACAGCTGTAAGAGTGGGTGGGGTGAGAGGTCTGTTTGACATCAGTTCGTTGTCAGTAGTCCGTGATGTGTGTGTGTGTGTGTGTGTGTGTGTGTGAAATATTGTGTAATAGCTTGTTTATAACAGCTGTAGTAGGTGGTGGTGCCAAATTCTGTTTGTTTGAAGCCAGTTTGTTGCCAGTCCTATGTGATGTATGTGTATTTATTATTATGTAATAGCTTGTTTATAACAGCTGTAGTAGGTGGTGTTGCCAGAGTTCTGTTTGTTTGATGCCAGTTTGTTGTCAGTACTATGTGACGTGTGTGTGTGTATGTTTGTGTGTGTATTTATTATTGTGTAATAGCTTGTTTATAACAGCTGTAGTAGGTGGTGTTGCCAGAGTTCTGTTTGTTTGATGCCAGTTTGTTGTGAGTACTATGTGTGTGTGAGTGTGTATTTATTATTGTGTAATAGCTTGTTTATAACAGCTGTAGTAGGTGGTGGTGCCAGAGTTCTGTTTGTTTGATGCCAGTTTGTTGTCAGTACTATGTGATGTGTGTGTATTTATTATTATGTAATAGCTTGTTTATAACAGCTGTAGTAGGTGGTAGTGCCAGAGTTCTTTTTGTTTGATGCCAGTTTGTCGTCAGTACTATGTGATATGTGTGTGTATGATTGTGTGTGGGTATTTATTATTGTGTAATATCTTGTTTATAACAGCTGTAGTAGGTGGTGGTGCCCGAGTTCTGTTTGTTTGATGCCAGTTTGTTGTTAGTAGTATGTGATGTGTGTGTAATACACTCTAAAAAACGCTGGGTTGTTTTTTCAACCCAAATGCTGGGTTGAGTCTGTTGTTGGGTTGATTTAACCCAATTTGGGTTGAAAATCGGTCTTGATCTGTAACCCAGCGGTGCTGGGTTGGGAACGCAGACCTGAAAGAGAGCACGCACGTCACGTCAACTACCTGGGACATCAGCGAGAGAAGCCGCCATTGTCTTTGCACCGTCTTTAGTTTCTGAGGGGTGAAAAAACACGTTTCTGAAAGCCGCGGGGGTAGGAGACGGGCGGGAAAAAAATTTGGAGGCTGCGGGGGGAAGGAGAGGGGAGAAATTTTGAAGTTTTATGCAAGCTTCACTGCTTAATATCTTGCTAACTAACACTTGCTATGCTAACATTGCTTAATATTGGAGCCACCAATTTGTGTGTGTATTCACTCACGGAGATCGGTAAGCTTTATTTTGCATATACGCTGTGAAAGGGGGTTTTGGGTTTAATGTTGTATTTTAGAAGTATACCTTTATGTCTACATTTGTCTGTTTCTCTCAAGTTTTGACTTTTTAAAGGAGTTTTGCTTGCTGCAACGAGAAAACCATTTTGTGGACGAACAAGGTGAGTTTTTTTCTTTATTCAAATACTACTAATTAGAAACTGCTGGAACGTTTTAGTTTGAAACGTGCATTTGAATGTGTCTCTATTGAGGTTGTCTTAAGTGAACAGTGAGCATTTGATACTTGCAGCAATGTGTTTTTAGAGTAGCCTTCTACTAGTTTTGTTTAAAGCCACTTTAAAATGCTTTGGAAATGCAAGTACTGCTCTGATATCTGCGAGAAGAGCACAGTTTTTTAAACATTACAGGCTAAAACATGGATCTTATTCAAGAACTAAGCACTTTCCTTGCTTGCATCAGGAATCACATTTGTTCTTAGACGAGAGGAGGTTGTAAAGGATGAGCCTGACATCAACCAGATGATCCAACGCTGGCCAGCGCTTTTCACTGAAAGCCAGGTTTGTGAATGTGTCCTTTAATGTTTTTTTTTTCTTATTTGTTTTACATACATGATGTTCAGAGAGGTTTATTTATGTTATTAATAACGCTGCCTGAATATCAAAACTGAGCATATTTCATATATTACCTAGGGTTTAACAGGATTGTTTGTATAAATCTTAAAGAAGAGTTCTTTGGTGTTCTTGATGGGTTGTGTCCAAGTTTGATGGAAATTTCAAGAGGAAGACAGGTCGGATAGGAAAGCAATTAGCCGACCTGCTACAACACAACGGTGGGTTGATATTTCTCTTTTCTTCTTGTAATGGTATTGATGGTTAGTTCAATACATAAACTTGTTCTCCCACCTTCCCTTGTGGTATTTCTCTATATGGACAAATAAACTGATATAAGATATATTTCCTTTGTTCTACATTCAAGTGTGTTTTATACCACTTTGCAGAGCACAGAGCCAACAGCCATTAGATGCCTTGTCCTGAGAGGACTTTCAATCATTCTTGGAGATGACGCATCTATGTTCTTCAAGAGCAGTTCAGTGAGTAAACTGTTTCTCCATTTGTACCATTCAAATATCAAATTGTGTAATATACCACCTACTGTCACAACATGAAAGACACCTATATATAAACACACACAAAATAGCTTGTTTACAGTGCCTAAAATAAAATCACATTGAATTACAAAAATTATAATATCAAATAATTCTATACAGCTGATTGTAGACAAATTGCCGTGAACCTGAATATTCTCTTTTTGTCTTGTTTCTTGCACTATGTAGAGCCTTACTGAGGGAGACTCCATGGCCACTTATTCCTCTGCTACAAGGACAACAGTACTGCAAGCCCAGCATTGCCACAACTCAACCCCTCAAAACTGGTCATCATATGAGAGGGCAACCTGGCAATGGAAGCACTTACCAACCTACCTCAAGCAATGTGCCTCTTGTTTGGCTTTACCTACGTACTTCACCTGCAGTACCGAAGTGCAGAAAAACACTTTTATCTTCATTCAGCAGGCAATGTGAAATTAAGTTAGAAATGAGCTACCTCCAAAGGCTCAGAAGCTGAAGAATGAGCTAGCAGGGTAAGACACAATTATGCTTATAGCACAGCTCTTCATGCCTGTGTCTGGATTGTTGCACTGATTAGAGCAAATAGGCTTGCAGTTGTTCATTTTGTATCTGATTCTTCTTGTGCTGGATGTGTCTAGTATTGTATTTTTTTTTTTTTTTTTTTACAGAGGGCACTTTTTAGAAAAGTTGCAAGTTTATTTTTACCAAATCTGATCCTCATAGTTGTTATTAAGTCCGATGTTCTTAATGCCTGCTTTGTTGTGTGTTTCTTACAGATGACTCTTATATCTTAGTATCTATTGATGTTTATGCACGACAAAGTTTTCATATGTCAAATTGTGATGCGTTGTTTCTGACTTCAGTCACAGTGTTTCTGTGATACAGTTTGATACATTTTCATAAAAATTGTCTTAATGCTGAGGTGGAGATGGAAAAAATATCTTAAATTAATATGGACACATTTTTTATATGTTTTGTCATGAATAAAATTCCATTATTGAAATATGTTGCTGTAGAATTGTTTTTATTTTAGTCATTTTAATCACAAGTTTCTAGATTACATTTCTGACCCATTTTGGGTTGCCTTCAACCCAGCAGCGTAGTCATTTTTAACCAATAGTTGGGTTAAAAATCGCAACCCAGCATGCTGGGTTAAACGTGTAACCCAACTTGTTGGGTCAAAATAACCCAGCGTTGGGTTGGTCCCTTTTTGACCCAGCGCTGGGTTACCAAAATAACCCAAATTGGGTTGTTTTTAACCCAGCAGTTTTTAGAGTGTATAGTGTAATACCTAGTTTATAACAGCTGTAGTAGGAGGTGGGGTCTGTTTGTTTGGTTCGTCGGCATGTGGATGAGATCTGAGAGGAGAACTCGAGTTTCCTGTGTTTCGTGTTTAAGAGCCTCTCATCTTATTTTAATGCGCTGGAGGGAAGCGCCATCTTCTCCTCAGCAGGGGGTTCCCCGAGTCACGGAAGCCCGTCAGTCAAGCGAGAAGAGCATCTACTCGCTCACGCTACACTGGCACTCCTAACCACGCCAGCAGCCAGCCTGGCACCGCACTGGGCACGCGAACGGTCACACGCACGCACACACACACAGTACAGCAGGCACAAGACGATAATTAACATGGGAATTTTTGTAGCCACAGTGACGTGTAGAAATCGTGCTTCGTGTTACAGATCCTGCATTGGGTTCTGGTGTGAAAGTGAAAGAGTAAGTGAAGTGATTATCATGATCTACTGCAAGACAGCACACGGTACCATCTCAGTGGCACCTTGGCAGATCAGGACAGGCAGGACAGGCAACCTTCTGATTACGGGACCGCTTCCTTAATGTTATACCACCACTGCCCCACTGTGTGGTGGAGCAGCATTGTAAGAGAGAACTTGCTGGAAACTGGGACTGAGAAATTTAAGTTCTAGTGGGACAGTGACCCAAAATGTACACCGGAGAGACTTTTTACAGCAGTAAGGATGAATGACCTGGTGTGGCCCAGATAAACCCAGGATCCAGGATCTGGGGAGCTGTGGGCTTACAAACAGCTGAACTTTGACCTCTAAACACTCCAACACACACAACCCACTCAGTGGTGGACTAGCGGTTAAGGAAGCGGCCCCGTAATCAGAAGGTTGCCGGTTCGAATCCCGATCTGCCAAGGTGCCACTGAGGTGCCACTGAGCAAAGCATCGTCCCCACACACTGCTCCCCGGGCGCCGGTCAAGGCTGCCCACTGCTCACTCAGGGTGGTGGTTAAATGCAGAGGACAAATTTCACTGTGTGCACCATGTGCTGTGCTGCTGTGTATCACATGTGACAATCACTTCACTTTCACAACACACACCCTGCCCGTATCATACACTACAATATTTACTGTAGGGGTGTATATTGGCCAGGATCTCATGATACGATTGTATCACGATATATTGTGATACTGTACATATTACGATATTTTGCCAGTTCACTGAAAGTGTAAAAAAAAGAGCTGATGTACAAGATGCTGTGTACAATCTGTGTGGATCACATTACATTAATAATTCCGTCAAAACAATATAACTCAGAAGTGAATTCTGGACTAAAATTGTGTTCTAAAATGTTTGATGTCCCTGTATCGATACAATACCACCACGTAAACTATGACAAGATATTGCTGTATAAATATTTTCTAACAAACCTATTTTATTTATCAAAGATAATTAAAAAATATAATATAACAAAATATCATATTTGTTGCCATCAACCAGTATTGTGTTTTGTCTAAACTTTAAATCTCTATCGTTTAACAGTTTTGCTGAGATGAATATTAGTTCAAGCGTTTCATCTTGTATTAACATGTGCTGTGCTAGTGACATAAAAATCTAAATTCCAATTTGATGTTGGAATTGTGCATCAAATAAAACTACATTAACCACCTGTTTTCCACCAATAAAAGGTCTTCATCTCTGGACCTTCAATCCAGCGTTTTCATATGAACACCAGTAATAAGGAATATGCAGGCCATGACCTTGCTGTGCTTTACCAACACACACACACACACACACACACACACACACACACACACAGATGCAGTGCTGTGAAAGTGGAGATGTGCTCCGGTTCTCGTGGGTTCTGCCAGATAATCCCGTTATCTGGCCGTGTTCAGCGCTTTGTCACTGCGCCTCCAACAAAGCATCGGCGCCGGAGTCACACTTTTCTCTTATGCTTTTCCAAATGTGTCCTCCTGGTAACACAGGAAGTACTTCACGCCTTATTGGAAATTTGCTGTCCTACTCAAACCCTGCTTCATGGTGGTGGGCAGCCGACTCTCTCTGGATTTAAAGCTCATCAGTGCTTCTCAGAGCAGAGCCGGAACTTCATCATGTTGCTGCTGGGGTTCAGAACCCAGTGGGACAGGAAGGTCCTTCAGACGCTGGTCACCTGTTTCTACCTGACAGTGTTGTAATCAATTACTTTACTGTGACGACTTGGGAGACCTGATGAAATCTGCATCAGCACTTCTCATCGATGTTCACAGAACTGTTCTGATGACGCTGCTCGTGTCTCACAGCAGCAGAGACCCTCTCCTTCTCCCGTGGGGCCTGCTTCAGTCTCTGGAGGCTCCTGTGCTCTTCTACTCTGCTGCTACTATTTATGTTAGACCTCATTAGGTGAGCAGAGACGTGGAGCAGAGATGGAGATGGTGGAGCAAAGTGGTGAGAGGAAACTGGGGTAAGAAGGTGACCCCAACACCGATGGGTGGAGCTCCTCCCACCACGAATGCTGCACATCAGCAGAATGGCTCAGCACTGTTTGTCACGGCACTCCATCCAGAAGTTTCCTATCTCCTCTGTGCCCATAAACCACACCTTAATGGCCCCTGACCTGGTATTACAGTTCATTTACTGAGCGGTCTGATACAGAAGAGAAGAGAAGAGATCTGGACCCCTGAAGCTAGAGGGTAGGAGGGTTCCTGGATTGTTTCTCCGGATGACCAACAAGCTGGAGTCCCAGTGAAGTTGAAAATAATCAAAAATCTTGTTTTTTCTTCAACATAAGAAGCCAATGGTGGCTGAGAAGAATGAACAAAAGGCAGCATCTGGACGCTCATGGTACCTGCTCTATGTTTGAATATTCATCATGAAGCCACTTGACGCTGAAGAGCGTTGATGACCAGCATGGGCAGGGCCCGCTGGTCTCTCTTCTTGATGCCTGTTTCATCTGATATGGCCGCAACAACAAATCAGTAGCCAGAAAGTCCACTTGTCAGTTCCTCCTCACTGTTGAACCACAGGAACCCATCAGAGAAAAAACGTTTACCGAAGACCATCCATGAGGGGGTCTCACCACACTGACGGAGGTAATTAAAATTCACCAGCTCCCCCGCCGCTGCTCTGGACGTTTGCAGTCTGCAGCCACACAGCGTCCCTCAAATGCTGAAATTGCTGGAGGGACAGAGGGACTCTGGCATAGGCAGGAGTGGATTGTGGGAAATCTTTGGGCTGCGGTGCGTCTTGATGGTGATGCTTGCTTATCTCGGCTCCCACATGCTGGACGTCAGTTCCTCAACCGAGACGTCCACCGCGGAGGACGTCCAAACTTCTACCATGTGAATGTGGTCCAGAGTGATATTTATTTTGTGAAGAGACTTTTATTCTGTTGATGTGTGTGATCTGTGATCTGCTCGGCGGATGAAGAGACCTGCATCATGAGATCTTTTTCAACAGGGTGACCTGAAGACAGACGGGGGGTGACGGGCCAGGGACTCGAGTGTCCGGGGTGAGGCAGCTTCTTCTCGCCCTCCTGATCTCTGATCTTCATGCAAGTCACACAACTGACAGCTGCTGACAGCTGATTCGCACACACACAAATACACAATCCCAACACACTCCATCATCATCATCATCATCATCATACTGCTGAGGCAAACAGCAGGAATTAATTTATCATTCTGATGAGTTTCAGAGGTTAAAGGTCACCATATTTCCTAAAGGTGCTACTGGTCCAGATGCAGCTCTGTGTCTGTCCCGTCCCGTCCCACCATCAGGAACAACAAATCTGATCATCGCAGCATTCTGTGTGTGTGTTTGTGTGAAAGGAGTTAATAAAACATTATTATTTCTGTTATCATTTAAAACGTGAATCCTAAAGAAACAGACACACACACACACTCACACACAACAGCACACACACATTACATTTACAGCATTTACCAGACGTCCTTATCCAGAGCAACTTACAATCAATAGTTACAGGGACTGTCCCCCCCTGGAGACACTCAGAGTTAGGTGTCCTGCTCAGGGACACGATGGTAGTAAGTGGGGTTTGAACCTGGGTCTTCTGGTTCACAGGCGAGTGTGTTACCTGCTAGGCTACTACCAGCCTCATGGTTACAAGTCGCCTTTTGAGGGATCCAGTTATGGAGCATAGTTGCATATATAATGACATGTGGTTCAACAGAGGAACGTGGTTCTATATTTTCCAACAAGGGTCGTGATTCACAATGAAACACACACACACACACACACACACACACAGAAATGCTGACATACGAGCCTCAAGGGAAGGAGCTGAGAAGCCAGCAGCATCTGTGGGTGCAGGTGTGGGTTTAACTCCAGTTTAACTCCAGTTTTACTCCTGAGCACCTGACACATTGCAGGAAACTGTAGGAACTCTGTAGATCCAGCTCTCTCTCTCTGTGTGTGTGTGTGTGTGTGTGTGTGTGTGTAAAGCTGAGATGGGGGACGTGACAGGACCGGACCCTCGGAGCTGTCCTCTCCTCCGGACCAGAGTGCACCGGGGCAGCTGGTATCTGCAGGGTTGCGCTTGATTGACAGCGCGTAGCGCGGGGCGGACGATTTATCCTCCTGCCGCGCCCCCAGCCCCGCCCCTCATTCCACTCAGAGCCCCGGGAAAAAGATGCCCAGCACACATACACATTCTCATACACCGAACCTAAACTACCGAGGGTGAGAAGCTACCAGAAAGTTTCCTCATGGCGAAGTGATAAAAATATTAGATCCAATAAAATGACGGCCTGGTTACACACATTCACGTCCATTAAGACAGAACATGTCACCACTGCTGATGACCCCGGGGTCATTCATACTTTCTCACATTAATGGAAGGTAAAGAGAGCGATAATGTGCCTTTATCCTGAATAATGCAGATCGATGGCGGTTTGTGACTGTATGACGTTTCTGGTGGTACTACAGGTCCCAGTCTAGTTCTGATTATTAATATCCTGTCGTTTTCACGGCGGTTTTGTGGTCCTGGCGAAGACATGGCGCGTCTCTCGTCAGCGGCGTTGCGATTGGCCTTCTGCTCTATTAATCATCCTGACAGCTCTTTTGTTGTCACTCGGCAGCTGTGAGTGGAGAACATTACTCCTCTGTCCGGCCCCGCTGAACAGCCCCTTCACCACCAGCCGGAACTGGGGGCTCCGGACCCCCACCCGCCTCGGACCAGCTGATTTGTTGTGTGTTCACTAGTTCAGCTCAGAACAGAGTTCAGCAGTGAGATGTGAAATGTGACGTTTTACTCGCTTCCATTCGTCTGAGTGACGCTGCGCTTCTCATGTCATCAGAATAAACGACTATTAATAGCAGCATGTTCAGCTTCTGCAGATTAGTGTCAGGGGGTGTGTCTGTAGGTGTGTGTGTATGTGTGTACGTGTCTGTGAGTATGTGTGCATGCATGTGTGTGTGAGGAGGGCTGATTTTCTCAGTGAACTCATTTTCAAGTCTTCCCCTGCATCTCACACTGCGACTGGAGGCGACTAACAGCAGCGTTTGTGCAGCGCCACTCAGCCCCCCGAAGACAGTGGGATGGTGGTGGAGAGACGAATCCCTAATGAAGCCCCCATCACTCAGAGACACTGAGGAGACGACGTGTTTCCTGCATCACCAACCTACAAAACCGCTGTCTGCCTCCCACCACCATGGAATTTATAACACGCTGATGCAGACACACCCCTCTACCCCATACAACACTGTACGTCATACAGTACTCTATACTGTACTATACTGTATATAATACTCTACCTCGTATAATATTGTGCCTGATACTGCCCCATGCTGTACATTTACATGTCCAGACTCCAGAGCGACTTTTTAAAGTGGAGTGATTGTCACATGTGATACACAGCAGCACACAGTGAAATTTGTCCTCTGCATTTAACCATCACCCTGAGTGCGCAGTGGGCAGCCATGACAGGCGCCCGGGGAGCAGTGTGTGGGGACGGTGCTTTGCTCAGAGGCACCTCAGTGGCACCTTTGCAGATTGGGATTCAAACCGGCAACCTTCTGATTACAGGGCCGCTTCCTTAACCGCTAGGTCACCACTGCCCAACATGCTTCCATGTCACCATGGATGAAGAGATCAATTCCGGTTCACTAGGACCCCAACTATGAATACAATCTTTTTATTCACTCTGTTGTAGTTTCTATACAGAAGTCAGACAAGAAGAAGGTTACAAGTTCATCTAAATCTTCTCTAAAGAGGAAGGTCTTGAGCTGCCGTGTGAAGGTGCTCATTGACTGAGCTGGAAGTTCATTCCACCACCGAGGGGCCAAGACGGAGAAGAGTCTAGATGAGCGTCTTCCTTTTACCTTCAGAGATGGAGGGACCAGGCGAGCAGTACTGGATGCTCGGAGTATACGAGGTGCAGTGTGAGGTGTAATAAGGGCTGTGAGGTAGGATGGTGCTACTCCATGTTTGGCTTTGTAGGCCAGCATCAGTATTTAGAACCTGATGCGTGCAGCTACTGGGAGCCGGTGGAGGGAACGTAGCAGAGGGGTGGTGTGGAGAACTTGGGAAGGTTGAAGATCAGTCGTGCTGCTGCATTTTGTATGCTGTACATGCCTCATACTGTACTCTACCTCATACAATACTGTACCAGATACTATACTGTATCTCATACTGTACTCTACCTTATATAATAGGGTGGTAGTAGCCTAGTGGGTAAAACACTCGCTTATGAACCAGAAGACCCAGGTTCAAATCCCACTTACTACCATTGTGTCCCTGAGCAGCAGTGTCTCCAGGGGGGGACTGTCCCTCAAACTACTGATTGTAATTCGCTCTGGATAAGGGCGTCTGATAAATGCTGTAAATGTAAATAACTCTATACTCTACCTCATATAATATTGTGCCTAGCGGTTAAGGAAGCGGCCCCGTAATCAGAAGGTTGCCGGTTCGAATCCCGATCCGCCAAGGTGCCACTGAGGTGCCACTGAGCAAAGTACCGTCCCCACACACTGCTCCCCGGGCGCCTGTCATGGTGCCCACTGCTCACCAAGGGTGATGGGTTAAAAGCAGAGAAGCAATTTCTTTCGGGGCTAATAAAGTTTAAAGAGATAATATTATACTCTACCTCATAATGTACACGCCTCGTACAATACTCTACCTGACACTTTACTCCACCTGATACTATACTCTACCTCATTCTGTATGTGACACTATACAATACCTCATATTATACTCTTTAAATACTATAGCTCATATTGTGCTTCATACTATACTGTACACGTGTTGTACTGTACTGGACTTCTGGTTCATAGATGAGGGTCTTAGCCATTAGGCAGCAACAATGCATCATCATTAAGCATAATACCACCTTACATAATTTCTCATTAATACCTAAATATGAATTGGTCCACTGTGATATAAAATCACCCCAGATGCTCCATCGTATATCAACACAAACCATCACACAGAAAGGATTGATGGATTGATTTAAAGAACTGTACCATCTGCATTGCAGTACGTTTAAGCAGTAGCATATTAAACAGACCTGGAATATTTATTATGTTTTAATGTAAGTTCATGAAAAGGACAGGATTGCCTTAAGAAGATGTTGAAAGAGTGAAATCTCTTGATTGTTCCTCAACCCTCACCTCTCTGTGGGAGGAATATCACCCCAAAGGCAGGAAGATCGTATTTAATTGCTCCTGGCTGTACAAAATAAAAACATCATCATTCCTGCGTGTTTGCTTAATTACCCCAAGCGCAGTATTGATGAGTGCGGTGCTTTCAGCTCCTCTCACGGTCTCTGGAGCTCGGGGGTCAGGGAAAGGCCATGCAGACATCCTCAGATCTGCCCTTTTAGAAATTCTCTTTGGTCGCACTGAGCGTGTTTCTCTCTCATTATTCTCACAGCTACTGCAGAAGGAGAAACGCAGCAAGGAGGACTTCGCCTCGAACCGTGACAATGAGCTGCTGAAGGACAATTCAACATCTTACAGCTGAGGTTCAGCACATTTCCAAAGCTCAAATCATAGAGTTTCAGCCAGAGAGTCAAAAATCTCGAAAAATCCTCTCCTCATCCAATCAGGAATAAAATTTTCTGCTGAAAGATTCTCACAGCCTCAATTATTGCTGTTGAAATGCAATGGAACATTTACATTTTAATATTTGTAGCTTCATATCACAAAATCTTGAAAATGTTTGAATATTGCGTCCCAGAGCCCCGTTTATCAGCTCTCAGCTTATTTACATCTCAGTTCTCAGGGGAGGAGATGTTAATCAGCAGCAGGAACTGTGAAGGATAGCAGCTTCATCTCTTTACAGAAGATAAGACCCCCCTGAACAACACGAAATTACCAGATGAAGAGCTTCACCTCAAACCACTGGACCATCTGCACACCCAGACACCCCAGATGACCTTTTATTAATGAGATTGGTTCAGACGGTCAACTGCTTGTTCCCATCTGGAGATTGGAGATGCATGAAATTTCATGAAAACATTAGAAAGTTAAATTCAGGTTGATTAAAGGCTTTCTGTCTCCAAACAGCAGATGTTCTCACAGCAGCATCAAGCTGTCATCAGATCTCCAGCACAAACCAACACCAACCAGTGCAGAAGAACACCGTTCGTGGAGCTGCTTCTACAGCTGCTGATGGAGATGACACGGTGGAGACCTGTTGGTTATGTAACTCCGTCATGGTCGCACCGCTCCCTGGGACTGGACAATGAGATTAGCTGGAAGTGGGACGTGACGCCTCAGCAGCGGCTTTAAGCTGGCAGGCATTTTTAAAACCCTGTCTGTGTTGGGATGAACTGAGGTTGACCTGCGCACACAGAGAAGAATCATGGCCCCGCGGCTGATCACCCACAGCCGACCTCATTGAAGCAGGTTAGCTCATCATGCTGCTTAGATAAATTAGCTGTGGTTATCCTACCTGATTCACTGTACCATGAAACTGAAGAAGTCACATGTCACACCACTGCCAGACACTTCCGTAATCAAATTCAGGTCATCACAAGATTGTGATGTCTTGGTCTGCACCATCTACTTCAACTGTGTTCCTCTATTGAACATCACTAAGTTGTAAACTTCATATGATTCAGACATACGATTCACTCACATCCACTTCAGACTGGTTCCCAGAAGCAACCACCCAACTCTGGAACTCTTTCTGTACGCTCATTACCTGGTCTTCACACATTAGGAGCTACTGCACTGATGCTTAAATCACTCTAGATAAAGGCCTCAGATGACTGTGAAGGGATGAAAACAGCAGAGCCGAGCCTAAACCCAGACCAGGCTCACCAATCAACCTCACGTGCCCAGGTGACCTGTGAACCCTGACGCCGTACACCTCTCTGTATGAGATCATGTCCAGAAATGTGACGGTGGTCGGAGACAAAGCTGAAGAGAAGAAAATGTGTAGAACAGACCCCTGCCGGGCCGTACGTGGAGCCAGCCATGTTATACTAAATGACTTTGTCATCACGCCTCTATATTTAGCAGATCCACGCTGGCCGGGGCTCCGCTGTGACCCGACCATCTGCTGCTGCTCTGGGAACAGGCTGCCACACCAGAGGCGTCCGGGCAGGTAGCTGAGGGGACCGGCCGGCTCCCCGTGACCCTGACACCGTCCACTTCTACTCCACTCAGACCCTGAGCGCAGCATTTCACACCCGCCCGCCACCACCACCCTGCCCATGGGCGCCATCCCTTCTTCTACGCTGGACAGGTTCTAGGTCAGGTGACAGTGAGGCTGGTGGACTGGGCCGCTCTGAATGTTAAGTAGCTTCACTACAGGTGAGGGGTGGAGCCTATTGTGCTTATCGTGGTCTTAGAGGGTCTGAGGGGTCCAACATCTCCTCCTCCAACTCAGGTTCTAACACTGGTGAGTTCTGTAGGGGAACAGAGCTCAGAACCTCCTGCTTGGAGGATCCGTCTCTCTCGGCATTCTCGAGCAGGACATCTGAGAACCTGAATCAATTCACATGCCACCAGCAGCCATCAAGACCATCATCAGACTGGAGCACATCTACATCTACGGAACTTGAATGTCTGAAGTTGTTCAACACGTGGGAATTATGGGAAATAGGAAATCATGAACAGTGTGCACTCAGCTGCACTGTGATGTGTGAGATCATATTTGAAAAAAATTCTCTTTATGATTCATTTTCAGATTTTCAGATTTACAGACGAAGAGATTAATGAGCAAAAAGAAGGGATGGAGGAAGACGTAGCTGCGTGTCCAGAGTATCGAGCTTGGTGAATGTGCCAGAACTCCAGCTCTCTGATTGGCTAGTGAGGAGGTGATGGGCGGGCAGGCTCCACCCACCCACTGATGGCTGTGTTGCGTGCGGCAGAGTGCAGGCAGTTTCCAAACTCGGACCAAATGAGCGCAGACTTCCCCTCCGAGCCGAGCACAGTCTCCACTGGTGGCAGGGAGAGAGACTGAGGAGGGTGAGAGAGAGAGACGGGCGTGTTTCTGGTCCACGCACACACACGCACACACACGCACACACACGCACACACACGCACACTCACGCACACACACAGAATGGCGTGGGACTGTGGGCTGCTGCCTCTCGTTGTGTGGACTTTATTCCTGTCAGCGTTGGGAACTAGAGACACGGTGAGCAGTGAAGGTAAGACTGGACACACACACACACACACACACACACACACAGCACTGTCGAAACACAGGAAAACACACACACGTTTCAGTATTTCTGTATGTGTATGCATCTGTGTAAGCATGCCTTTCATTCTCTGTCTCTGTTTATGTGCGTGTGACCGAGTCACAGTGTCTGTGTGTGTGTGTGTGTGTGTGTGTGTGTGTGTTTGTACACTTATGTTTCAGAGTCGCTCCCGGTGCGTGAGGAGCTGCTGCTGCTCTTGTGCGTGCAGAAGAATGTGAGCTGCACGCACATGTCAGAATGTGTGTGTGTCACAAAACAGGTCATTCACAGACACTGTGTGTGTGTGAGAGAGAGAGATATGTGTGTGTGTGTGTGTGAGAGAGAGAGAGAGAGAGAGTGCATGTGCTGACTAATGCATCAGACATCTAATATGTAGAAGACATAAAGCTGTAAGTTGAGGATGATGAGGGTCACCGTGGTCCCGCCCATTTAAAATGACTCTGATAATTATTCATTGTAATTAATCAATATTACAACAACATTTCACAAACCAATCTGTGATTAATTCTGAGTTCATCTTTAATCTCACTGTGTTTGTGTGTGTGTGTTTGTATTGGGGGGTGAATAAAAAAGTTCATGCGCACACACACACACACACTAAACACTAAACACCAAACAATGAAATTACCCAGAATTTGTCTGGACATCAGCTCATTTCTGACAGTTTCTGCTGAGCCCCAACCACTGCATCTGATTAATTTCCCAGCATGCATTTCACCACATGGAAAAGTATTAAAGAGCATGAGATGTCACTTCATCACGATGTTGTCAATCTAATAATTTAAAGTGATGAAACGAAATAAAGAAGTAAATGAATATACAGCCTGGAGTAAAATATATATAATCAATATATAATGAACAATGAAAAAAAATAGTTCAAGTCTAAATCATTTTATTTACAGGAACTGCATCAACTGAATGATCATTATATATTTTCTTCATTTCATTCATCGACAATTAGCAGTAAATGGAAGAAAACTAAAATTAAAGCGGTCAGCATGGACACAGGTGTACAGGCATCCATCATCCGTTCGTTCGTTCGTTCATTAGTTCATCACTTCGCTCGCTCGTTCATTCGTTCGTTCACTCCCTGAATGCACCCTGCAGGTGTGCATCAGGACTCTGTACGTTCAGGCAGTCCTGCAGTGATGGAAAAGACGCCGTTTATTCCCATAATCGCACATCAATCACAGCCAGAATATGATGGAGGAGAGGAGGGGGGTGTTTTCTTCAGTTCCAAAACAAATACATTACAACCAAACCCACACACACACACACACACACACACATTATCACAAAGTCAGCCTCCGTCCATAAACAAAAATAATCATGAAAAAGAGAAAATGTGGTGGAAAAGTTCACATTGGTTCTTTCACTCCATTGCATCAGTTGTGGTGCAAAACAAGTACGTTGTGTTGGCGAAATGAGAGAATTGCTGTGTGTGTGTGTGTGTGTGTGTGTACAGTAGTAAATGGGAGGTTTTATTTAACATTTTATAGAAGGTGAATAGTTGAAGTCTGTGGAGTTTTCTTCTGTGGATTACAGGACACAGACACACACACACACATGCACACACACACACACACACACACACACACACACAAACCCACCAATTGGTCACGTGTTGAGGAAGCAGCACTGCATGAATGCAGTTTTTGAATGCAGTGATGGAGATTAACCAGAAAGAGAACTGCAGCTCTACCAATCACAGCACCGTAACATGGTTAACAAGGTCAAGGTTGAAAGGTCGCTCATTTGTTGCTGACGCTCTGAACGTGTTCTGTTACATGGATTATTATAACTGTCACCTGTGTCATGCAGCACCTCTGAACTTTATTGTATTGCACCTGAACATGACCATTCCTACAAGAGATCAAGTGTGTATTTAGCGCAGCAGTCGGGCAATACACCTGCGCTCCATCCTGGATCTGCAGGGTTTTGATGGACCTCCTCCTGCTTCTAGACACTATACATATCTGACGGGCCGCGGTTCCCAGGGGAACGCTGTTTCTGATGCGCCGCGTTCTGCTCGTCCCGCAGGAGCAGCAGGGCCAACGCGCTACACACACCGCCGAACAGATTTTTATAGAACAACAGTCCCAGTCACCAGAACAGGCTCATAGACCCCGGTTCCGTTCTGACCTGCCGCTGGGTCTGGCAGGTGTGGGGCTCCAGACATCATGCTGATGTCAAGTTCAGGCTGGGACTCCTGGCCTAGCGGTTAAGGAAGCGGCCCCGTAATCAGATGGTTGCCGGTTGCCAGTGACAATCACTTCACTTTCACTACTTTATGAGCTTATGAAGTTCTGAGAGTTCCTGCAGCTGATGTTTCCATAATGAAGCCTCCTCTGACAGCATCCTGTTCAGATGAATAATGAAGATTGGTAAAGCAGATGGATCTCCGTCATAAGTCAGAAGCATTTATGAATGCTTTACAGTCCCCAAGTCCCGCCACTGGCTGTGCTGTTGTCAACATGATCTTTGTCAGCAACCCAGTCTGTCTGTTGATCATGATTTATGATTTATAGAAATATTTCTACTTGTTGATTCCCTTCTCCCCCCTCACATGCTTAGGTTAATCTACACTTTTTACATGGAAGCAGAGGCTCAATAAATATTAAAAGCCCTAAAATTGTTTATGTGGGACCTTCCTCTGACCGGTAGAATTGTGGCTAAATGTCCAGAAGTGTCACATGAAGCAAGAATGGGAAAACCAGACTCTCCCTGTTCAAATTAAACCATGAAATATTTTTCTTTGCATTATTAACGGACAAGAGGTAAATCAAATCTTTTAATATCAGAGATGTTCTGTTATTATGGCTCAATAAAATAACATGCATGATCATGGGAGAAGAAGATTAGCAAAATCCAAATCCATCCAACACATCTCCATCATCCTGCTGCATCATACTCTTCCATCATCCTGCCACACCATCATCCTATTCCATCTTTCTTCTCCACCATCATCCTGCTACATCATTCTGCTCCACAATCATCCTGCTACCTCTTCCTGCTCCATCATCCTCTTCCATCATGCTGCCACACCATCATCCTATTCCATGTTTCTTCTCCACCCTCATCCTGCTACATCATTCTGCTCCACAATCATCCTGCTACATCATCCTGGTCCATCATCCTCTTCCATCATCCTGCCACACCATCATCCTGCTCCATCATTCTGCTCCAAGATCATCCTGCTACATCTTCCTGGTCCATCATCCTCTTCCATCATCCTGCTCCATCATTCTGCTCCAAGATCATCCTGCTACATCTTCCTGCTCCATCATACTCTTCCATCATCCTGCCACACCATCATCCTATTCCATCTTTCTTCTCCACCCTCATCCTGCGCCACGATCATCCTGCTACATCATTCTGCTCCACAATCATCCTGCTACATCTTCCTGGTCCATCATCCTCTTCCATCATCCTGCCACACCATCATCCTGCTCCATCATTCTGCTCCAAGATCATCCTGCTACATCTTCCTGCTCCATCATACTCTTCCATCATCCTGCCACACCATCATCCTATTCCATCTTTCTTCTCCACCCTCATCCTGCGCCACGATCATCCTGCTACATCATTCTGCTCCACAATCATCCTGCTACATCTTCCTGGTCCATCATCCTCTTCCATCATCCTGCCACACCATCATCCTGCTCCATCATTCTACATCTTCCTGCTCATCATACTCTTCCATCATCCTGCCACACCATCATCCTATTCCATCTTTCTTCTCCACCCTCATCCTGCGCCACGATCATCCTGCTACATCATTCTGCTCCACAATCATCCTGCTACATCTTCCTGGTCCATCATCCTCTTCCATCATCCTGCCACACCATCATCCTGCTCCATCATTCTGCTCCAAGATCATCCTGCTACATCTTCCTGCTCCATCATACTCTTCCATCATCCTGCCACACCATCATCCTATTCCATCTTTCTTCTCCACCCTCATCCTGCTCCACGATCATCCTGCTCCATCATTCTGCTCCACGATCATCCTGCTATATCTTCCTGGTCCACCTTCATTCTGCTCCAGGGTTAATTATTAATTGAGTTAAGCCATTTTTTCTTGTTTGAATTAAGCGAAAATAAAAATGTTAAATTAGAAAAAGTGTTTTTTTCTAACATACACACAACCACACACACACATCAGCCAGATGGTCACAAAAACAATACAAACGCAACAACAAGTAAACAGCTTCACATCAAACGATGCCACAACACCGAGACACTTCCCTCCGTCCGTCTGCTGGTGTCATGGTCACCTTACAGTCCCCAAACCAAGTTTGGTGGGGCAGTGGTGGCCTAGCGGTTAAGGAAGCGGCCCCGTAATCAGAAGGTTTCCCGGACCCGCCAAGGTGCCACTGAGGTGCCACTGAGTAAAGCACCGTCCCCACACATTGCTCCCCGGACACCTGTCATGGTGCACACTGCTCACTCAGGGTGATGGGATAAGTGAGGAGGACAAATTTCACTGTGTGCACCGTGTGCTGTGCTGCTGTGTATCACATGTGACAATCACTTCACTTTCACTTTCACTTTCACCTTACCGTCACCAAACCAAGTAGATGCCACAACACCGAGACACTTCACTCCGTCCGTCTGCTGGTGTCACGGTCACCTTACAGTCACCAAACCAAATAGCCGCCGTCTGTCAGGCTATCGATAACGGCAGCGGCGGCGCGTCTCCGGAGGACCTGTCAATGCAGCACTTGCAGACATTTCATCATTTCCAGCGCGGTGAACGAGGGCCGGAGGCCGAGCCGCCGCTCTGCCGGTGATCAATGCCGGCGTCACGCCGCTGAACGGCGAAGGACTGCAGACAGGATCGAGTCCAGATGAATCAGACAATTAGAGTCGCCAGCAGCACTTTCCTCGCATCATGCAACGAAACACTTAAACACTTATACGTAATAATACAGCATTAATACCATAATATTGTATAGTAAAATATAGTTGCATTTATAACATACAGTTGCTACATATATATTTGCATTAAAATGTAAAATCATGTAGCCAACATGCACCAACACACTTTGTGTTTTTCAGTGAATCTGCTGGATACGACACTGATAATGGGAGACTGGGGCTGGCTGACGTACCCGTCACACGGGGTGAGTCTCGTCTCATCTCGTCTCGTCTCTCTGTTTCTGTGTACGGACTGTGTGTGTGTGTGTGTGTGTATATATATACAGTGTATTGGTTTGTACATGTTGTGTGTGTTGTGTAGGGTGGTAGTAGCCTAGCGGGTAACACACTCGCCTATGAACCAGAAGACCCAGGTTCAAATCCCACTTACCACCATCGTGTCCCTGAGCAGGACACTTAACCCTGAATGTCTCCAGGGGGGGACTGTCCCTGTAACTACTGATTGTAAGTCGCTCTGGATAAGGGCGTCTGGTAAATGCAGTAAATGTAACTGTAAATGGTCATGATTTTAGTTACATTTTAATACAAAGCCATCTGTGCGCTCTGTGCACAAAAAGCCATCACTAAAATGTTAAAGCAGTGGCACAAAACCCGTTTTTCAGTGTGCAACTAATCGTGTAACATTTAACACAATCAAACATGTCAGAGTCCAAAAGAGAAAATTCCATTTATGCAATGCACAGTTTTACTGAAGAAGGAGCGGCATTTCAAACCGATGCACAAAATCTACAAGTCCAGAGTTCCCTGCTGCTCTCACGAGAACTAAAAAAATCACTTTTTTACCAAGTCATGTTCTTCCTAAAACGCAACACAAAACACCAGGACTGAGAAGTTGTTAAAGACGCATTTAAAGCACAGAGGCAGCAGGTAAAGTAAAGCAGAGCTCCTGGACATGCTGTTGTCTCAGCGCACAGTTCTGTTTTAATGAGCTCTGTGTGTTTATCAGAGCGGTTTTTGGAGATATCTCCTGACCATTTTACTATTAAAAGAACACCGGAGGTGAAGATATTTTCCACACTTTCATGGAATTTGTTACTAAGAAGCCACTTAAGCTAATTTCCATCACACTGATGGTTGGCTGAACTAGACAGGAGAAGCATGAAATCAACATTTAAAACCTGATGGGAGGCTGCAGAACTTTCCTCACAAATCAGGGCAAAGACTCTTCATAACATTGGAAATTGACATCGCCAGCTCCCTGTGTTAGAACTGTGATGCAGCACTGTGAGCCATCGCGGTACCTCCGATAGAAACGTGGCATTGAAGCGGCTCTGCAGCGAAGATGGAGGTGTGATTATAGAAAGAGTTTGGAACAAGTCAATGTTTAGTTATGTTATATAAGGTGAACACTTCCAGGTTACAAAATAAAAAAAGAGGTAATCAAATGTTATTAGTTACATTACTTTTTTTATTGTATTTGAAATAGTTTCACTACCTTTACATTTTAAATAGGGTAACTTGTAATTGTAATGAATAACATTTCCAAAGTAATCTTCCCAAGAATTGTGTATTTTATTGTGTGTGTGTGTGTGTGTATGGACTGTGTTGGTTGGTATGTGCTGTGTTGGTGTGTTGCAGCTGGTTTTCCTGTTCCTTTCGTGGTTTTGGGACGTTCCGGGATCTGTACGGTGTGAACTCCAGTCGTCCATCATGGTGATCCAGTTTAGCTCCAGTCCTGCAGGCCGTGGTGTCTCAGGCCGTGGCAGATGGGTGGCGTCCCTCTGTGTCTCAGTGATGATCAGCCAGTTGCCTGCTGGGGTCTCCTGGATGTGGACGGTGGATCTGAGGTCCTATACAGAAATGTCATCGTTTGTGGCAGTGGTGACAAAACCCCGTCCCCACACACTGCTCCCCGGACGCCTGTCATGGCTGCCCACTGTTCACCAAGGGTGATGGTTAAATACAGAGGACACGTTTCACCGTGTGCTGTGCTGCACTTTATTTGCTGCCAGTCTTTAATTTAGGTTTAGTGCTGCAGTACCTACTTCTGGATGAGATCTTTTATTTTGTAGGTGTGTACAAAACTACAGAAACGTTCCTGACTGCAAATAAGACGAGCAGCAGATGCTGAACTGAATTTTTCAGTAGAAATCTTGCCAGCCCAGTTTCCACTTTTTGTCATTCTGTTTCTGCCTCACTCTGTGTGGGTGTGTGTGTGTGTGTTCCTGTGTGTGTGTTTGTGTATATACACCTCTGTATATACAAGCTCTGCTTGAGAGACACAATTATGATGGCCGATGTGACAAAAGGGTTCAGTTCAGTAGCAGAAACTGAAATATAAAATATTTCTAATCTGGAATCAGGCTGGCTTCATTTGTGAATCTGAAGACTTACAAAACATCATAGTTAGGATTATTATTTACACACAAACTGTAATGATAACTGAGGCGCAGTGGTCACACCTTGATTTGACAGTAAAGTGACTGATTTTGCCATTGTGAAACACTGCAGCACAGCACATGGTGACACGTTGAAACATGTCCTCTGTATTTAACCTTCACCCTTGGTGACAGTGGGCACCATGACAGGCGCCCGGGGAGCAGTGTGTGGGGACGGTGCCGAGATCAAGGGGACCTCAGTGGCACCTTGGCATTTCGGAGTTCGAACCAGCAACCTTCCAATTACGAGTCCAATTCCTCACCCACTAGACCACCACTGTCCCATAGATGACTGGTCACACCTCCTGTAAATATCAATAAAATATCACATAATAAAAACAAAATTTACTTTTCTTCCGTTGTGAACAAACCTTTCATGCAAATTAGAAATATGTATGTGAATATTAGAAAATTACAGTAATCTCATATAGATCACTCATGTGTGTGCTAATAATACACACATGCTGTGTTGTGTGTGCGGCCGACTGAGTGTCGTCAGTGCATCTCAGCGGAGTCATGAAGGAGTAATGGAGCCACCTGAACAGGTGGAGGAACAGGAGCTGTGAGGCATTTACATTCACGGCATTTATCAGAGCGCCTTATAATCAGTAGTTACAGGGACAGTCCCCCTGGAGACACTCAGGGTTAAGTGTCTTGCTCAGGTACACAATACATTGTTGGTCTTTTTTTAATGTCATTTATTTTAAGGAATGTTTTCATTAGATGCGTTTGTGCCTCTAGTGTACATTTATTATGGTTTGTTATGTGATGTAACAGTGACTTTAGTTTTTTAGATTTAAGGCAGCTGCATTATTATGTCTGTACTGCATGTCTGTAGTATTGTATTTTATTTGTGTTTTGTTTTTGTAATAGCGTGAGAGCTGCATAATTGTTAATAGGTGAAAGTGAAGTTATTGTCATTGTGATACACAGCACAGCACACGGTGACACAATGATTATTATGTCTGTAGTGTTATGTCTGTTTTGTTATGACTGGTTTTGTTGTATTATTATGACTGCTGTGTTGTTATGTCTGTAGTGTTATGTCTGTTCTGTTATGACTGGTTTTGTTGTATTATTATGACTGCTGTGTTGTTATGTCTGTAATGTTACTTACAGACATACTTACACATGTCACTGCTGTTTTGTTTTTGTACGTAACGTTATGTTGGTTATGCTATGACTGGATTTGGGATCTTTTTGAAGTCTTTGTGTTTTTATATCAGTAATGTTATGTCTGTGCGGTTCTAGCTGAATTTGTTGTCTGCTGTAATTTCTCTAGCAAAAGAAAACAAATCTCTCTGGTTGACACAAATGTGTGTGATGAGACACAAATGTGTGTGATGAGCAGTGTATTGTGATACACTGCTGCACAGCACACCATCACCCATGACAGGCGCCCGGGGAGCAGTTTGTGGGGACGGTACCTTCATCAAGGGGCGGTT
This sequence comes from Denticeps clupeoides, assembly GCF_900700375.1. Taxonomy (NCBI): domain Eukaryota; kingdom Metazoa; phylum Chordata; class Actinopteri; order Clupeiformes; family Denticipitidae; genus Denticeps; species Denticeps clupeoides. Next base: position 118,454 of record NW_021630084.1, on the reverse strand, counting down.
CGGGATTTGTGTTTGTGTGCATGTCCGTGTGTGTTTGGCTGTGTGTGTGTGACCCTTTATCCAGTCAGTCGGACTGAGCGCTGATTAGCAGGAATGATGAACTTGCTGAGCGGTTGGAGGTTACGTTTCAGCAGCTGGAGTCGGTGGGGCGCAAGTGGTCAGCAGGCCTCATGTGTGGCGTGTGTGAAGCGCTGACCACCTGTAAATCATTCATGTGGCGGGTGGCGAGGGGGTGGCGCTGATGCCAGGTGTGCCCGCTGTCTGACCCCCTCATCAGGCAGCTTTAACACGGCGCCGTCAGCCAGCTTGACAGCTGCTGTCAGAGGACTTCATTATCCTCCCGCCTTCCTCTTCCTCCCCCCATCCGTCGTGACAACTTCATTCTGTCTGCACCGCCAGATCAATAGCGCTGTCAGTGCTGGCGAGCCCGGTGACAAATGCATTGTGGGAAAAAAAGAGATGATACGGGTTTTTCCGGAAGCACCTCCACAATCACAGCCCTGTTCTCCTGTCCATTACCCTGCTGACCAGCTCATAATGGACACACTCCACCCTGACACACACACACACACACACACACACACCTCACTGCCTCTCATCTGCTGGAACATCTTCTGACTGCATGCAGTCGGCTTGTAAAACCTTGACTGGGTGTCAGTGAGGCGTAAAAGACTAAATAATGACATAAAGCAGCTCCTTCTGCTCCCACACTGATCCTGGCAGCAGCTCCGCCCACCCACACACACACAGGTTTCTGAAATAACTGTACAACATGATCATTCTGCGCCTGTTATTCCAGGTGGACACCTCCAGTATTGTCCTCATAGCCCAGTGTGTGCAGGATGGTCTTTGCGTCCAGCTGTCATTTTAGTCTTTATACGTTTAGACTCATTTTAGTCAAGTTTCAGTCGACTAAAAGTCTGAGGATTTTACTCTTATTTTAATCAGAATTAACCATGATTATTTTTGTCTAGTTTCAGTCAATGAAAATATTTTTTTAGTCTCGTTTTTTAGTAATGCAATTTTATTTAATCCAGTCAATATAGTAGAAGTAACCGGTAGAACAGACAATAAAAACATTTTCTTTTAGTCAAACACATTTTTAAAACAAGGTTATCTTACTACTATATTACTGTTACATTATAGACTTCTCCACATCCAAGTGTGCAACCGGATGTCAGAGACAGGAAACAGAAACATGATAATAATAATGCAAATAAACAGGAGGAAATAACATCTCGTCATTTTAGTATAGTTTTAATTTTGTAGGCCACATTTAGTCTCTTTTTTATTTACCAACAATTTTACTTAAAGTGAAGTGATTGTCACATGTGATACACAGCAGCACAGCACACGATGCACACAGTGAAATTTGTCCTCTGCATTTAACGCATCACCCTGAGTGAGCAGTGGGCAGCCATGACCGGCGCCCGGGGAGCAGTGTGTGGGGACGGTGCTTTGCTCAGTGGCACCTTGGTGGCTCGGGGTTCGAACCGGCAACCTTCTGATTATGGGGCCGCTTCCTTAACTGCTAGGCCACCACTGCCCCCCACTGCACCCCAAGATATATTTAATAATAGTTATCATGACCAGCATGTACATTGTGTCTCATCTTGTTGAAAAAGATTTCGTCAAAAATTTTGTTGACAAAAATAACACAATAACGTCCCCACAATGTCCTCAGTAAATTTTTTATGTACTGAGTACGTGAAGAAGATTATACTGACCTCTTTTTGGGGCAGTGGTGGTTAAGCTAGCGGTTAAGGAAGTGTCCCCGTAATCAGAAGTTTGCCGGTTCGAATCCCGATCCACCAAGGTGCCACCGTGTCACAGTGTGCTGTGCTGCTGTGTATCACAAGTGACAATCACTTCACATTACTCTTTTAGTACCAGACAGCGGTTAATCATTTTTTTGCTCATAATACTCATTAATTGACAGATTGTACAGTTTCAGAGCTGTAAGTGAAACGGCCAGTAGAGACGATCCTCTCCCCGCTGTGGGCTTCTGCTCAGACCTGCACCGTTAGCTGCCATTTCTGGAAAGGTTACTGCTGTCATCAGATTGCTGAGAAAACCGGATGATATTTTGGGTTTTAACCCCTCGTAACTCCAGACTCCAGGGCCTCTGATAATGAATGAATAACTTGGAACACACACGCCAGGCGTTTTGTCAAAGGTAATTTTCTTCTGCTATCTCCTCCTCCTCATCAGCCTGGTTGCCATGTTGCTCCACCTTTTTTAATGCAGATACACGGATTTGTCCTCCTCAGCAGTTAATCTGAAATGGGATCTCAGGGAAAAGAGGCGAAGTTGGTGTCTTTCTGCATCTGCTGTTGATGAAGTCAGGTGACAAGATTGGAGAAACTGGACAGGGCTTTGTTCCGCCTGGGGAACGGGACAGTGGACCATGTCCTGTTGTGGCTGGGAGACGAGGTGGGAGATCATGATGCAGCAGGGACACACCGGACCCCACCTCACCGGGAATGGATCTCGGTGTAAAACCCCACAAATCCTCGAACTCCAGAGCCGCGGCAATGACAAGGCCTTCTCAGCATCGTTCATCTCCTTCACTTTCAGCAGTGGGCTCGTCCTCCAGCCATCTCTACCAACAAATCAATAAATATTAGATATGAATAACAAACCAATTAACAGAAAATGAAACATTAATCAAGTTGACATTGTAATAATTAGGCTGAACAATAAAATGACAATTGTACTAATTAAAAAGTCAAATTCAGCCTGGCAATAATTTAGAAAATAAAGTTTTATGGCCGGTAGGAAGCAGACGGTGGGTGGAGATCTTTATCTGTGTCAGTGCAGGGAAGATCTCGGTCTAGATTTTTAGTAAAATTGACATCTCTGTAATCTGTCTCGTGTCTGTGGCAGTGGGACGCCATCAACGAGATGGACGAGTACTTCACGCCCATCCACACCTACCAGGTGTGCAACGTGATGAGTCCCAACCAGAACAACTGGCTGCGCAGCAACTGGATCCAGCGGTCGGGGGCGCGGCGCGTCTACATCGAGGTCAAGTTCACGCTGCGGGACTGCAACAGCATGCCGGGCGTCCTGGGCACCTGCAAGGAGACCTTCAACCTCTACTACTGCGAGGCCGACCGCGACGTGGGCCGCGCCGGCGTCTCCGAGAGCCAGTTCACCAAGATCGACACCATCGCCGCCGACGAGAGCTTCACCGGCGTGGACCTGGGCGTCAGGCGGCTGAAGCTGAACACCGAGGTGCGGGGCGTCGGCCCCCTCACGCGCCGAGGCTTCTACCTGGCCTTCCAGGACATCGGCGCCTGCATCGCCATCGTGTCGGTGCGGGTTTACTACAAGCGCTGCCCGGCCGTGGCGCGGGGCCTGGCGCTCTTCACGGACGTGGTGACGGGCGCCGACTCGTCCTCGCTGGTGGAGGTGCGGGGCCAGTGCGTGGACCACGCCGAGGAGAGGGGCACGCCCAAAATGTACTGCAGCGCCGAGGGGGAGTGGCTGGTGCCCATTGGACGGTGCATGTGCTGCGCGGGGTTCCAGGAGCACCGGGACGCCTGCATAGGTGGGTCCTCGTCTCCTTATTTACAGGCTGCTTTATACGGTCAGACGGGGGACAGAGCTGATGTAGCAGATGAAGCTGGGACCCTGGGTGGAGACAGACGGCATTTTAATTCGAGGACATGCGTCTCGTTCTGAACTGGGACGCTGTGTTACTTCACCCAGTCACTGTGTCGGTCTGCATAGGTGGGTCCTCGTCTCCTTATTTACAGGCTGCTTTATACGGTCAGACGGGGGACAGAGCTGATGTAGCAGATGAAGCTGGGACCCTGGGTGGAGACAGACGGCATTTTAATTCGAGGACATGCGTCTCGTTCTGAACTGGGACGCTGTGTTACTTCACCCAGTCACTGTGTCGGTCTGCATAGGTGGGTCCTCGTCTCCTTATTTACAGGCTGCTTTATACGGTCAGACGGGGGACAGAGCTGATGTAGCAGATGAAGCTGGGACCCTGGGTGGAGACAGACGGCATTTTAATTCGAGGACACGCGTCTAGGTCTGAACTGGGACGCTGTGTTAATTCACTGTGTCGGTCTGCATAGGTGGGTCCTCGTCTCCATATTTACAGGCCGACCGGACTACACTGTCAGACGGGGGACAGAGCTGATGTAGCAGATGAAGCTGGGTGGAGGTGGACGGCATTTTAATTCGAGGACACGTGTCTCGGTCTGAACTGGGTCGCTGTGTTAATTCACCCAGTCACTGTGTCGGTCTGCAGTCACGCACATCTCACCAGAGGAGGGGGGGGGGGGGTGAGTGTGTGCGTGTACAGTCCTCTCTCTCTTTAAAAGGGTCACGGGGACACTGTCTAGAGTGGATTTTTAAAGTGGAGATCAAAACAGACGACTGCGTCCCCACCGTCCGCTCCGCACGGGGACCGCCGCCCCCCAGGGTGATCTGGAGTAACGGAGATGGGCGGAGACTCATCATACCAGGAGAAGAACGTCCTGACGTACAGGTCATGGGGACGGAAGAGGGATTTTGGTAAAAACTGTGCAGTGCATCAGAATCAGAAAAAACTTTATTTAACTCGGAGGAACAGCCACATCACACAGACACAAGACAGTCAAATCATCTAAGAATGGACAGTACGATAATTACAACAGTAAAAGTATGAATTGAGTGTAATTAAACTCTACATAGAATAAGTTGTCAGTGTAAAGAAAACCACCATAATATGAATAGACAGTAATTAACAGTAATTAGGTAATTTTGCACAATTTTGAGGGCAGCATACACTAATGAAGAGTTCAGGTTCCTAATCTTCTGATGAGGGGAACAACGGGCAGAACCCAACAATGCTGAGAACATAGAACATACAGAACCAGCCTGTTTCATATTTTTCATTTACCGTAGTAAACATGGAGGTGTTGGTCCAACGTGACCAACATGTCCTCTAGTCCCACTGGCTGACTGACTGGGAAACAAAGCGTCTCTTATCTCCCCCGGACCGAGCCGGCCGCGGTGGAAGCTGCGGGTAAAGTGGGATTTGGGATTTGTGTGTGTGTGTGTGTGTGTGTGTGTGTGTGCGTGGGGGGTTAATTAGCATCTTTGTCTTTTCGGCCGCCTCTTATTGTCTGAGGACGCGTGGATGTTTTTCCGAGCCAACATATTAAACTGGGATTAAAGTCGGCTGCCGGAGCTTCTGCAGATCGTGGTTATTAAAGCCAGACGCTGTCAGTGTGACAAAAGCCGCGGTTTTTAATCTGCCGCAGCCTCGGCGTGGACGGCCGTCCGGGGACCGGACTGATAAACGCTGAATTGTATCTCGTCCAGACGGGACCGCGTTGTGTCACGCAGACACGCCCTTCACCGCGGGCGTGGCCGGTGGTCCTCCACGTTCTCCCCACACCGCGGCACAGAGTAGCAGGTTCATTCAAATCAGGGCCCCGGCGTGGCTCATGAAGTGCTGAGGACAACTTCCTGATGATGGCGTCCACGTTCCTCTAGGTCCCCTGATCAATAAAAGGAACTCAGGTACCTTGACAGCAGCTCAATCAAATAATTAAAGTCCGTTTAGCGCTCATTAGTACCGACACGTGGCTCCTGTTTCCATGTTTCATTAGAAGAGCTGCCGAGGAGGAACTGTGTGTTTTGGCGGCTGTTGCTGCGAGGTTCTCCGAAGGAAACAGCTAATTATTTTCCACCGTGTTTACACGTTCTACAGAGACTTGTTCTTTCATCTGTTGTGCTTTCTGATGTTTTCTGGACCCCCGGAGTCGTCTAGATGACATGTCTGTCGGGCTGAAGCCATGATGAGCAGATGTGATGTTGTAATGATCAATACTCTCTGTCATACTCACCACCGCACCCCACGTCCAGATCTCCTGCTGTCTCCACCAGTCCGTATGAATTGGACCACTGGTCCTTAATAAGATTATTCAAATGGAACCTCTTGAGAGATGCAGCATTGGACATGTTCAATAATCCTAGCATCTTCAGTGTAGCTCCACTCTGTTCTTCTGTGGATCTAAATCCAAGGAATATTGTTCTTTGGAAGAGAAATGAGTCCAAAGCCAAGAACGTAGGCTGAAAAACCAAAGTATCCACAGGGACACTGAAGAAACCAGCGAGGCCAGGATGAAGTCACAATGTGATCCGAGCAGAAACACCGGCAGTAATGCAAAGAACACCTCAAAGAAGGACTACAGCTTAGCAATGAAGCTACAAGACCCTTCATCATCATCCACTCTTCACTCTGAAATTAAGTTCAGTTTCTCTGCAGACCAACACAGACCAAGATTCAGTGACAGCTGGTGTCACAAAGAGGTCTCATCTAACAGCAGACACTGTGGAGGTTTACAGAGGGACACGAGGGACAGTGGAGACAAGACACTTGACAAGGCGCAGGAGAAATGCCTCAAAGTCAAAGAAAGTGGGAATAAACGCTGAACAAGAGAGAACCAGTAATCGCAGAAGTCTGCTGCCGCCACGGTGCTCAGTCACATGACATCGTGTACACTGGAGGCGTGTCCTGGACCAACCGGGAGAAGCGTGTGTGTGTGTGTTCGCCCACGTCTCAAGATGCAAAGTAAGAGTCCCTGCGTCAGCGGGATAAACAATTTAGTCCAATCTAAAAGCAATTCTGCTGAAGGACAATCAGCCCCACTGAGCCCCACCCCGCCCGGCAACGTTCCGGAGAAATTTACGGCACGATCCGGCCGGCCCTGCTGAGACTCTGTAATGAAAAGGTCTGATCTGAACGTGACCTGCTGCTGTTTACTTATTTATCGACGTCTTCGTTACGCAGCACAATGTCGTATTATTCACATTTTAACGTCCTGGAGTTTTACATAACTGGGACCAAACAAGGATCTGTGAGAACTTCACAAGACGAGAAAGACTTCAGGAGATTGGCCTGAACTGGAAAAGGTCAGGTTGGAATATTCAGGCTCTTATCTCCACCCCAAGAACCTGGGCCCCGGGGGACAAATGTCACCGACCCTTCATAATGTCACTCCCGAAATTTGTCCCCCGCCTGAGCCCAGCCGCTTCTCATTAATTCACTTCCGCCATTTGTTGCAGCACTTATGCAAAATCAACATGATCTCTGATGCGGAAAGGGTCCGAATTTCACCGACTCTTTTAAAGATACTCTGCTGTTATTCCTGTGCATGAAGGTCACGGTTATGACATAATTTTACCTGCTGCTTTGTCTTCATATTCATAAAGCAGCAGCTACAGACTGAGTGTGGATGATAAAAAGCCGCTCCTAATGTTCACTTCCTTCAGATTAGTTATGCTTCTTATTTTCATTTAGCTGGAATAAAATTTGTTGCCAATGACGACGGAAACGAAGGCGGGGTTTACGGGACACGTGTGGAGAGGAGCAGTGATGGAGTGTCCCATTTCCAGCTGTGACCTCAGTGACACGACCATCCATCACACAGCTGCTGTCTGTGTGTGTGTGTGTCTGGAAGTTGGGCCAGTTTAAAGTTGGAGATGTTGTGTGGATCACCACGTGAAGGCCACAGTTGTCTTTAAACGGAGAAGAAGAGCCGCGCCTCTGCACCCTCCTCGCCCGGCCGGCCTCTCAGGCGTGTCATGTGACGGATGGATCATTTCCTCTCCCGTTTTTCATCTGATAATTTATTTATTTATCCGTTTACACTGGAAGTAGAATGAAGGTCGGCCCACGGCGCTGAAGATCTTCATTAAAATTCAGTCGGATGCAAATTCCCCAGCAGTGGGAGAGAAGAGCTGACAGGTGCTGACAGTCCGAACAGCTGCTCTAGAACACAGTGCTGGGCCTTTAAGATTCCACCGCGTGCTTACACGCACACACACACACACACACACACACACACACACACACACACACACACCACGCCTGAGATGAGTTCATTTATCAAAATGGAAATAAACAAACAGGTTTAGCAGCGTGTCCACTTCCTACATGTACACTTCACACACACACACACACACACACACATCCTGCACACATGTGCACATTTTAATGTTCTTGGTGGAGTTTATGGAGAGGAACGGTGGGAAGATGCTGGTTGTTCCTGAAACCAGCAGGATGCGAAACGGCCCAGTTAAAAAAGTCCAGAGCCCTGCTCAGGATCCAGGTAAAGGGACGAAGCGGTTGGTGTGACCCCGCCCTACCCACCGCCCAGGGATGTTCCCTGTTCACCAGAACAGTGGAAGCGAACATCAGAGCGATACCTCAGAGTGTAAATAAATGATCAAAGTAGAACAAATTATGATTCAGAACCTTCTCCATCCTCAGCAGGGACTGGATCCCACATGGAACCCAGCAGACCTGGTCCAGTAGAACTGGATCCGGCCTCTCGGAGTTCTTATCGGTATTCAGTGCGTGGCAGGGCATCTTCGACTGGCGCTGATGTTTATCCTGACCTGCTTCTCAACTCGGTAAAAAACATCAGGCGCGGGGAGAGAGAACGCGGAGAGGTATAAATATTGCTCCCCCGGGGCTCTGCAAACCAAACAGAGCAAATATCTCATTCTGCTAATGCTCTTATAACGCTTTTTTAATCTTTCTGGAAACCCAGATGGAGCTTAGCTGAGAACCTGTCGGGCGATGGAGGTGCTGCGCTGTTTTTTTTATTCCTTTAAAGTTCACGTCTTAATGTGTTAAATGTTCAACACCACTAGTTGGCTAAATCATTAAATAAAGTGGAATTAGTAGCGTGAAGCTGAGATGAGAAGATGAGCTGCAGTCCTCATCATGCATCCTTCACACGTCCATAGCAAACCAGAGCAGAGCAGATCATTCAGGCCAGGGTTCATGCCCACCAAACTGGTTGAACAAGCTCAATAAGAGTTTGAAGATGGGATTTGGTACTGCAACAGCTCGCTAGTGTCCTGAAGCTGCTGTGTAGGACGTACAATGTTCCATTTTCCAGTGTAACATGTAACGCGTGTTCTGGCTTCTTCACGCTTCCTGTCTCCAGCCTGTGAAGTTGGGTTCTATAAGCCGCTGGCAGGAGACGATCCATGTGGGAAGTGTCCCCTTCACAGCCACTCGGAGACCCGAGCCGCCCTGTCCTGCCCCTGTGATGCCAGTTTCTACCGAGCGCCCGCCGACCCGCCCAACGCGCCCTGCACGCGTAAGTCAGGTGACACCCTGCAGCACGACGCCATGCCTTGCCTCGCCCTGCCTGGTCAATCGTCCCCTGCTTCTTCCTCAGGACCTCCATCAGCTCCAGTGAACGTCATCTCCTCGGTGAACGGGACCTCCGTCAGCCTGGAGTGGAACCCCCCCCGCGGACAGCGGGGGACGCAGTGACATGATGTACAACGTGACGTGCCAGAAGTGCGTGCAGCAGTGGAGTCAGTGTGAGGAGTGCGGTGCCGGGGGGGTCGTGGTGCCTGCGGTTGGTGGCAGTATGGCTCTCGGGACTGGCAGCGCGGGCGGCGTCGGCGTCGGGGGCGTGGTCTCTCGGACAGGCGTGTCCCAGATACGCTTCATCCCTCAGCAGTCGGGGCTGATTGAGCCGTGGGTGACAGTCCTCAACCTCGTGGCTCATGCCAACTACACCTTCCACATCCAGGTGCTGAACGGGGTGTCCCACCTGAGCAACGAGGCGCCGCACTTCACCAGCGTCAACATCACCACCAACCAGGCAGGTAGGACACGCCAAAGTTCTACACGATATCACCCTGGCTGGTGCAGACCTGACAAGGCCAGCTTCTGTCTGCAGCGCCGTCTCAGGTCAACGCCATTCGGCAGGAGAACGCCAGCCAGGACAGCGTCACGCTGCTGTGGCAGGAACCCGACCAGCCCAACGGCGTCATTCTGGAATACGACATCAAATATTACGAAAAGGTGGGTCAGGGACGTCCGGGCATCATAACTTTACATTTACAGCATTTACCAGACGCCCTTATCCAGAGCGACTTACAATCAGTAGTTACAGAGACAGTTTTGCCCTGGAGACACTCAGGGTTAAGTGTCCTGCTCAGGGACACAATGGTAGTAAGTGGGGTTTGAACCTGGGTCTTCTGGTTCAGAGGCGAGTGTCTTACCCACTAGGTTACTACCACCTACCATTTTATTTCTTCTGTATCTCTTGAGTGAAAAGGACCTGAAGGAACGGTTGTAATGAGCAGCCAGGCTTTCGGTGCCTCACTTGAAGCTCAATGGTGGACCCGTTAATTGAAAGGAAATTGTCCACCGCTGCCAGTTCAGTCTGATTATCAGAAGTGACAATAATGGCAAACCGAGCCAGTCTGAGCCCTCGCCAACCGAGAAGCTAATTGCCACTCCAGCCGAGAGATTTGCTGATTAACGGGGCGAAAGTGTTCAAATTAGCGAAGACTCGACAAGGTAGCCGCGTAAATACGATTCGCCCGTATTCGCATCGTGGCGGTCACGGCAGGGCGTCCCTCGGGGTGGGAGCGGAATCTGCCAGCTCCGCCTCCCCCCAATACGGCAGGAGAGACTGGATTTGCATGCAGCTGTACAGTTTCCTCATGTCTTCTCCTGTTAGTTACTCCGGTTGGAACAAGGAGCACTTCTGACAGGTTCCATCAGGATGCTAAACATGCGCCCGGGTGTTATTTATTCTACCCGCTACAAGGATAAAATACATATCGCACCATTTACATTTACATTTACACCATTTACCAGATGCCCTTATCCAGAATGACTAAGAGTCAGTAGTTACAGGGACAGTCCCCCCCTGGAGACACTCAGGGTTAAGTGTCCTGCTCAGGGACACGATGGTAGTAAGTGGGGTTTGAACCTGGGTCTTCTGGTTCATAGGCGAGTGTGTTACCCGCTAGGCTACTAGCACCCAAAGCACCACCTCAGCATCAGGAAAATGAAGGCGGAGGAGTGACTTCTAGAGCCATAACCTGCAGGAGAAAAGTCCTGGTGACCTTTACTGTCCTCCAACAGGACAAAGAGCTGCAGAGCTATTCAACACTGAAGGCCAAGAACACCAGCGCCAAAGTGTCTGGTCTGAAGCCGGGGACACGCTACATCTTCCAGGTCCGAGCTCGGACCTCGGCTGGCTGTGGCCGCTTCAGCCAGTCGGTGGAAATCGAGACCGGCAGCGCAGGTGAGGGCCTTCACGTGGCCATTTGCTGTGGAGGTAGAAGTAAGGTAAAATAACACCGGTTCATGTTCCACAGTTCCTCTGCGCTACAACACCATGACCATTGTGTGGATCTGCATGGTGCTGGTGATGGGCCTGGTCACCTTCCTGGCTGTGGTCATCTGTAGAAAACGGCAAGAGGAGTACTTCACTCGGTTTCCTTTTACTTTTCATTTCAATTTTTCAGCTGGAATAGAACTGTGAACTGAAGCCAGTGCATATTTTGAGTCCTGTATATACTGAATATGACATTACATTTTGATATGGATTTTATTTGTCTTTCAAATAAGAAAAAAATCGTTAACAATACAAATGTGCTTCATCTCCTTTAACTTGCTCATGTTTGATGTATGAACCATATCTCCATCAGACAGTGTGAAATATTTTATTAGATTACAATTCACATCCGTGGGGAAAGAACCCATTTAAAGCAGCGCATCTGATGCCCCCTGTGAATGGAGTGAATGACACCGTAACTTCTGTCACATTCTTCTGCTTGTGTGATGCAGACACTGCGGCTACAGCCAGGCGTTCCAGGACTCAGACGAGGAGAAAATGCACTACCAGAACGGCCATGGTACTCTCCTCCTTTTCCTGATTCCATCCATGCTGCGGAACGTCTCCCTCAACATCTCCACCTCCATTTCAGTGTCATTTCCTGAAGCTCGCTTCTACATCGACCCCCACACATACGATGATCCTTGCCAGGCCGTGCATGAGTTCGCCAGGGAGATCGAAGCCTCCAGAATTAAGATTGAGAAAATCATCGGCTCAGGTACCCATCAGCAACCCAACTTTGTGTAGATACCGGTACCTGGCACCTGGTTCCAGAGTGTGTGTGACGCTCTTCTGCGTCGACAGGTGAGTTTGGCGAGGTGTGTTACGGACGTCTCCGACTGCCTGGCAAGAGGGAGGCTCCTGTGGCGTTGAAAACTCTGAAAGTGGGGTACACGGAGAAGCAGAGACGGGACTTCCTGACCGAGGCCAGCATAATGGCGCAGTTTGACCACCCCAACGTCATCCACCTGGAGGGCGTGGTGACCCACAGTAAGATTTGCACACCTGGCAATGTTGGAAGCTGGTCATATTTCATCTCACGTCACCATTCTGGACTCAGGTAAACCGGTCATGATCATCACAGAGTACATGGAGAACGGCTCGCTGGATTCTTTCCTGAGGGTGAGCTGGAATCTCTCCTTTCATCCTCCACCCACGTCCGTGGCTCAGTCAGCATGTCTGGTCCCTTTTGTCCTGCAGCGCCACGACAGCCAGTTCACCATCATTCAGCTGGTGGCGATCCTACGGGGCATCGCTGCCGGCATGACGTACCTGGCGGACCTCGGCTACGTCCACAGGGACCTGGCCGCCCGCAACATCCTGGTCAACAGTAACCTGGTGTGCAAAGTGTCCGACTTTGGGCTCTCGCGGGTGCTGGAGGACGACCCTGACGCAGCCTACACCACGAGCGTGAGTTTCCCTACCACAGAACATCACCATGCAGGGATCATCCCGAACCCCCAGAAATGACAGAATAATTTGGGAACATTGATAGAGAGATTTCTCCGGGTCGTGTTGGAAGCCTTTCACCATAAACCCCGCCCTCTTCATAAGGGTGGGAAGATTCCTATTCGCTGGACGGCACCAGAGGCCATCGCTTTCCGCAAGTTCTCCTCCTCCAGTGACGTGTGGAGCTACGGAGTGGTCATGTGGGAGGTGATGTCATACGGAGAGTGGCCCTACTGGAACCTGACCAACAGGGATGTGAGTTGCCCCAACTGGACATCTGAAACGAGGGACTGGGTGTGTTGGTTCCAGATTTAACGTACACGCACGTCTCTGATCTGTCTCCACAGGTGATCAAGTCGGTGGAGGAGGGCTACAGGCTCCCGGCACCCATGTCCTGCCCCGCGGCACTGCACACTCTGATGCTGGACTGCTGGCAGAGGGACCGTAACGAGAGACCTCGGTTCTGCCAGATCGTCACTGTCCTGGACAAGCTCATTCGCACCCCCGAGACCCTCAGGATATCTGACACCATGTGCAGGTGAGGAGCAAAATGTGCAGGCGTTCCAGTTCCAGATAGAGGACTGAGCAGCTCGCTGTTATTTAAAACCTCTCGGCTCAATATGGCCATTGATCATCTGCAGTTGGTGGTGGTTTAAATTGGTGTAGAAACGACTCAGTTGACTGCCGGGTTCATCAGACTCAGCAGGGCATATCATGAGGAGGAGGGGCGGAGACGAAGAAGGAGGATCTCTCGCACTCCATTAATCCACCCAAACCCAGATCCAGCGCTCTGATATTCTATCAGTTTAACCACCATTGATTTTTTTTGTCTCAGCCGGTTGGATTCCAGGTCCTCAGCCTCCTCGTGCTGCTTTGTGCTTCATCTGCAGGCTGAGGAGTCCGCTGATGAACAGGAGCGTTCCAGACTTCAGCAGCTGCCGGACCGTGGATGAGTGGCTTGACACCATAAAGATGAGCCGCTACAAGCAGCACTTCTCAGCAGCCGGGTACCACACGCTGGGACACGTCATGACCATAAAGCAGCAGTGAGTTCATGAAACCCCAACTTCATGTTGCAAGGCCCTGTCAGTATTTATTAGAAATCACCACTAGATGGAGCTGCCCGACTGTATTGCTCATTTTGTATAATAAAAATGTACATTTCTCAGGTGCATCCAGAACGCGGTAGTAAATGGGGTTTGAACATGGAACTTTGGTTCACAGTCGAGTGTCTAAACCACTATGCTACCATAACTAGGCTCCTACCACTTAAACAGAAGGAACAAATGGAAACTTGAACATTTCGGAGACATGGAAACTAGGGCTGTCAATCAATTAAAAATTTCTTACTAATTCATAGCGAAATTGGAAAGGTTAGTTTTGTTAACTGCTAAGACTAAGTCTTTCTGTAATATTTAAAACTATTTTAGAGACAAGTGTAGAAAAGAGGCTCATGATGTTTTGTCACGTTTGTACATACTCACTGAGGACATCAGCCAATCAGTCGAGAATCCTGAGGTTTTAAATGTCTTCAACACAGATTGGTTGCCGCTCCTGTGCTCCCTGCATGACAGACACACCTACCGTTAAGCTCTGACCCCGAGTGTACATGTGAGAGTACAAAAGTGAAGTTTTGTTATCTTGCAGAGATATCCAGAGACTGGGCGTAACGCTGATGGGCCATCAGAAGAAGATCATGACCAGCGTCCAGCTCATGCGAGCTCAAGTTCTGAGCAGGACCGCACCTTCTGTGCAAGTATAACCAGCGGCGAACTCCTGCCTTCCTCGAGCAGCTCGCAACCGTTGGTCAACGTTGGGTTGAATGCCGTTGAAACCTTTAAAGGCTTTTTTTTCAAAGAGACATGAGAGGATCATACGGTGGCCGAAAAGTGAATTATTGGTTTTGTTTTTAAAAGGGCCTCTATTTTCTCTTAATGAGTTGCCTTAATTCGTCATGTCACTCCCTATGAATTTGCTTGAAGACGATGAAATGGACCTGAATGTCCGGAAAAGTCTCCTAAACCAAGAGTCCATGAGCCACTATCCTCAATCTTTTACCTTTCTTTTTTATGACTTATTTGAATGAGTCTGTAAAGTGACCAAAACACAAAGCTGCAAGAGAGGACGAGCGTGCAGAAGAATGAAAAGGGCCGTGTCCTCTGCTGACCATTAAACCATTGCCTGGGATTCTGACACATGTACTGAAAATCATTTATATGCAATGAGTGAGCTGTGAATATTGAATTTGTACAGAAACATGTTTTCTTTTCTATATGCCTTCCACTTAAGGACGAGCTGATAAAAGTCCCGTCTGAATAACCATGTCTGGCTTGTTTTAAATAATAGTTGATATTTACAGGTGTGTGTAACATTATTTTAATTTTCATTTATACAAATGAAGCCAATGGGTTGAATTTTGTGGCATTTTGCCGAGTGATGCACCGATACTGGCATGAAAATTTAGTCCAATTCCAGGCTCACGTTACGGAACTAGTACACGTACTTAAGATTGATGCCACATCTGGTACCGCGACAAATAGTTTGCTCAGTTTGCTCCTCATATATTACTGGTATTGGTGCATCACTGGCTTACCAAATGGCATTATGCGGATTATGAGCTTCTAAAGATTTTTTAATTGTTTAAAAAAAATCCCAGAATGCATCTGCCCTGTGGGGTGGGTGTTTATGACTATTAATAAATAGGTGTACATTTCAGCCAAGATGTGTATTGATTTGGGTCAGATATTTGATGGTGTACATAGAGCTCCAGTGGCATAAACCTCTGTAAATTTATCAAGCAGCAATACGTACCGATGCAAATAAACTTCCGTCACTGCCTCCCTCTCCTCTCCTCTGAGTCTCTCAAGGTTTCACAATCCGACTCGGGTGACGGGACCTCTAGTGTTCACACCTGACCACGGGTGTCAAGAATCCACCACGTCTAACGTCGCGTCCACTAGCAGTTAAACAGGCAGTGAGCTGCTGTTCAAATGGTGATGTCACGGACTCTGAAACCTCTGTCCTGTTTCAGAGCGGAGATGAGTAAAAAAAGTTTAACACCAACAGGTTCTCCTGATACAAGGTAGAGGGTTTGTGGAGATTCTCTGCTGTGAGTCCAGGCCGCCATTCTTCAGTCACCAGTCCGTTTCTTATGAGTCTGGGTTAATGAACGGGACCCAGACTAGTGTCTTCTGGGTGATCCTGTTTCCTTTTAATTATTGTGATGCAGTAGATGCATGAGAACAATTATTTTTACCTCAATAACCGAGTGATTATTTTTACGATGCTTTAATTAATCTGACCCAAATTAATTGACCAATATAGCAATAGCAATTTATTTATTCTAACTGAATAAAAGTTTTATACCAGGACCGCCACCCCGCACCAGTCATAGGTATCTTCTTATAAGCTTCTCCAACACTGAGTTTAATGCCCACATCTTTGATGAACTACGCCGTTTCTTGCACTGTTGAAACTTGGAGTCACTCGTGTGGCTGTCATGCTGCCATGTTTGTTTCGGATCCAACGCATGGGGGCATTTTTTTCATTAAGGCCATCGATGGCGTCGCCACAGTCCTTGTTAAGGACATATTTGTTACAGGTGACTTCTCACCTCGTGCTTTTCACCCTGGAAACGGCTGCTCAGGATGAAGAGAGAGACGAGATCAACAGGACGTTATAGTGATGATTTCACCAGATGAGCAGTTTAAAGGAACATCAATGGAATCTCAATTCTAGAAATTGACTCATTTTCTTTTATCACATGACAAACATAATAGGTGGTTAGATCATAATTAAAATATATGATTGTTATTGTTCAGGGCATGGATGAGAAATAAATAGATAATTATTGTGATATGATCCCCTTTTTCTCGAGGTGGATGAAACAACACCCACAAATAACAACATAAAAAGCCATAATGAGAATAACACCATGACCTTGTGAGATGTTCCTGGTCTGCAGTAGCCAGGAAAGTGGAACCAGGAGGGACTTCCAGTGAACTGGCGTCAGCATCATGGGCAGCTGGAAATTGCAGGACATTTTGGGGACTTGATAAGGATGAGCTGTAGGGGGTCACAGATGAAGTTTGAACAGGTTGGCTGAACGTCGAGCTGGGGTCATGTTTCAGCTCCTGCTGTGGAGCGGATGGAGAGCAGGTGGAGGTGTGGTGCTCAGGACAGGTGTAGCGGACAGACGTGTGTTTACTGTTCCCTCGTGTCCCCCCCATTGGCTGACAGGTGGCTACTGTCCATGGTGCTGATCTCCCCATGCTGCTTCACCAGGTCACATGAGGCAGCGACACCACTGAGGTGTAAGTAAGTCTGCGCTGCACCTAGAACA